>NW_026000076.1:5395277-5599153 GCF_001458135.2 Marmota marmota marmota | reverse complement strand
GGGATGAGAGGTGGGAGGGAAAGGGAGAGAGAAGGGAAATTGCATGGAAATGGAAGGAGACCCTCAGGGTTATACAAAATTACATATAAGAGGAGGTGAGGGGAAAGGGTTAAAAAAAAACAAGGGAGAGAAATGAATGACAGTAGAGGGGGTAGAGAGAGAAGATGGGAGGGGAGGGGAGGGGAGGGGGAATAGTAGAGGATAGGAAAGGCAGCAGAATACAACAGACACTAGTATGGCAGTATGTAAAAACGTGGATATGTAACTGATGTGATTCTGCAATCTGTATACGGGGTAAAAATGGGAGTTCACAACCCACTTGAATCAAATGTATGAAATATGATATGTCAAGAGCTATGTAATGTTTTGAACAACTAATAATAAAAAAAAGAAAAGAAAAAACAAAGAATCCCAGTGGCTTTGGGGACTGAGGCAGGAGGATTGCTATTCAAAGCCAGCCACAGTAACTTAGTGGGGCTCTATAGCAACTCGGTGAGACCCTGTCTCTAAATAAAATACAAAAAAGTACTGGGGATGTGGCTCAATGGTTAAGCGCCCCTGGATTTAATCCCCAGTACCAAAAAAAAAAAAAGAGCCTCATTTAAATTTACCTAATAAATCTCTTCCATTGTTAAAAGATGGAGCTTACGGGGAAAGTGCTGATATGACTTTTCTTTGAGGCACTCGTCCAATTCAGGTTAGGCAGATGGTGTTTGTCCAGGTTAGATCTTTTGTCTGGAAACTGTTGTGGGGCTTTGCTGAGAGTATTCATTCAAACAGACAAGTCTATTCTTCCCAAGTTACTCCTAAGTACACTGAGCTCATTATTTGCCTATAATGTGAACAGATATTTATTCAATGTGTCTCTTTGTATAAAGATCCTACATCAGTCCATGTGCTTGTCATCTCTCTGTCTATATTACTGCTGTTTGTTCCTTTAAAAGAAGGGTTAAGGCTTAATGGTGTCAACGGTACAATATCATGTAAAAGGGTGTTGGAGAGAGCATGGGGATGTGTAATGGGTGGTGACAGATCAGGGCCTGAAGCAGTGTGACACCAGCCCCTGCCGTCCATACTGTACATGACACTGTTCATGAGCATTCATTCCTGTTTGTGATCTCACTTCACCCTTGCAATGGCCCTGTTGGGTAGGCATTATTATCTCCACTTTACAGATTAGAAAAGTGAAGACTCAGAAAACAATGGGGGTCTCTGTCACATTAGAACTTAGTGGCAGCATCATGTACTACCAATGGAGCTCGATTGCAGGGCCAGCTCTATGTAAAGTACGCAGTTGATGCACTGTCTTGATCAGCCCCAGTTGTCCCCTGAAGATACCATTCTGAAGGTTAATATCAATAAAACTAGCCCACCTTAGAGGTAGTGGTCCTGAGAAGACCACAGTGCTCTGCCATGGGAGCACTGTGTGTCAGCAACAAAGGAGCATAGGAGAGAAACCGGAACCTCCCTTGGATCTCTCAAATCACAGCACACAGGCCACCCACCTTTAATGCATGTGGAAGAGGCTGGCCCTTCTGCACACACAGGGAGCAGAACTCCACGCCAAGGCAGAAGCAAGCTGGGTTTGAAAAGAGCCCCATGAGAAAGTGAAAAGCACTCTAAGCTCCCTCTATGCTCTCTCGGGCACCTCCCATGAAACCTTCTTTTTCCCCACGGTATTGTCAATCATAAAGGCGACTGAGTCTGAGGCTAGCAGAAACCCCTGTCCCATCTTCCCCAACGCCTTTTCCCAGACCTCCCTCACTGACATGATTTATTGCTTTCATTAAAGATGCTCAACCAAACACAATGAGTTCCATGTCATCTCCTCAAGGAAATGCCCTTAGGAAGCAAGCGGCCATGGGTGTCTGTAAGAAGAAAGAGACTACAAATTAACAAAATTTACGCAAATTGAAGTTTCTCTTTTCTCTTCCAGGGCTTCTCTAAATTCATCTTGAGCTGGGCCAAGACCCAAAGGCTTTTTTTTTCCTTTATCTTAATTATCTCTAGGGAACCATAACTAAAAATCAAGCATGAACACGTCCCATCCTACATTGCAGGTATACCCTTGCTGGATGGCTGGAATCTTAGGGGTCACAGGTCTTATGGATGATAGCAACTCTATTTCCAACAAACAAACAGCCCTCTCAGAAAGCCAGTGATGAGGTCTTCCAGGTGAAGCCCACCATGTGGGGTAGAAGCAGATTCTCAAGTAACCTACTGATTTCCTGAGGAGGCTGTAAGTGGAGGAGAGGGGGAGGGGGATGCTGCCGGCTTGGCTGGGTGGAGAGGGGCTTGCCATCAGATTCAGCCTCTACCTGCCTCTGAGGAGTTAGGTGCATTGATGATGGATGATTTCACCCTTCCACAAATGAACAGAGCCTTTGTCCACAGTGTCTGTGAGGGAAGCAGGGTGGCCTACTGCTCAGTTTTTTTCTAGAATCACTGTAGGCTCTGTGATTATTCAGATATTAACAAACATGGGCTTCTTGGTCTGAAATGTTTCATGAAGATCAAAGGTAAGTGATCAAGATGTATTTGCCTCTCTCCCACCCACCCACCATCTTTTTTTTCTGTTGAACTGTCCCCCTCCATTCCCAGCACAAATAAACATTCCACATGCCTATCTCTTATTACTTGATTGACAAACATTGGCTTCCCCATCTGGAAAGTAACACTCTTAGTAAATTTTACTTTGGGGCGTGTTTATGAGGGAGTGTGATAATATAAGCGAAGGTGCCTTGAATTTTTCAGAATATCAGCTTTAATCCACTCATATAAAGTATTTGTGGGAGTCTAAAGGTCAGTTAGGGATTGTTGGAGCAATAGAAGATTGCGACTTTGACAAAGAATTCCACAGAGGTCTGATGCTTTCCTTTCCCTTTTCCTGGGGAAAGGGGGCTGGTCGTGGATAGGCTGCTAGGCTGGGGTAGGAGGATGTTGAGAGCACCCAACTTGCTGAATCTTCCAGGACAGACACAGCAGGGAGTGGGCAGCTGTAGCCACCAGCTGGGTCCAAAGGAACTGGCCTGTCTGCACTGGGCCAAGCTGCTACAAGGTTGTGCTCAAGGCCATCCCTCCCCACCACCACACTCCAGCCTCCACCCTTTCTGGATGACTTTTGCAGTGAACATCTGCAAACACTAGAAGCAAACTGGAGACTTTCTGTGTTCTTAATCCCTGAAGGAGGAGAACTTTGTGGGTAGCTTAGAATCTTAAAAAGAACACTAATACCTTTTGCTGAACAGGGCAACTTTGTCAGAGCAGCAGAAAGGGAGAGGCCATGGCTAAATGTGTTCTCCCGACAGCCCGTGGGCATCTTCAGAACTCAGGGATGGCCCAGCACGTACACCCATAAACACACTCAAGGTGCTCCAGGCTCAAAAACCCGAGCCCACACCCTCCCATTCTGTGCCACTCCTTAGTTTCGACTTTCTCTTTGTTTTTCCCTTTGCAGTCAATTTTTTTGGATAAGTAGACTATATTCTATCTTCCCTAACACAATTCCCACGAGCCTCCAGAGCCTGGCTTTTCCTCTCACTTGCACTTGAAAATGGTCTCCAATCAGGCCACCAGCCACCTCTGAATTGTCAAATCCAGTGGCTGTTCAGTCCTGCTCAAAGCCCTCCCTTCTGGAGGTTTCTGCCACACTGTGTCCTTTTCTTCCAAATCTCCTTTAAGCTATTAGTTCTTCTTCTCAGTTTCCTCCCTTAATTTTTCCCTCTATTCCCCTCCCCCCCCAGGATTCTTGTCTTGGTCATTTTTTTGTTTTCCTCACTCTTCATATCTTTAGTGGACATTTGTCATTCTCAACAGCTGACCAGCCCCTCTGAACAGCCATCTTCTGCTAGAGAATTCTGCACCTTAACGGTTTAGGTGGGAAGCAGAGGTAGTCTAGACATTTCCTCTCCAGGTTCTCTTGCACTAGGATGCACACCTGAGACCTGGGCTCTGGCAATCAGATGCACCTAAAACCTGTCTTCCTTGGGGAGGCCAGAATCAAAAAGCATGCTGGCCGGCTCCATTCTGGTGAGAGATGCTGCTGTTTCCAGGTTCTAGAAGCAGTGCTTGGTGTCCAGAGGGGTCTGTGCCCAGCGTTGCTGTGGTTAGTGGGGGACTGCCCTCTGCTCCCCACAGATCCTTCTTTCATTCCCACTCCTGAGTAACAGCATCACCTCACCACATTTGCAGTCGCTGGTGTCATCTTCACCCCCCTGTCATTGACTGAAACTCCTAAATATCTCTCAACTTTGTCTCTTTAGGGTCTCATTAGCACTCACCTGCACTATCAGTTCCCTCTGAGTTTTTCTGCCTCTTGCCTCTTCCCTTTGATCTAATTAACACTCCTGCAAAAGTTGTCTTGCCCAGATGTCATTCCCTTGTTTAAAACCCTTCAGCACCTCTCCATTGCTTTCAGGATAAAATCGGAACCCTTTACCTGGACACTCAAGTTCCACTTCCCATCATGGCTCTAAATATGCCATGCTTCTGCCACACTGATTCACACTTTTTTAGTTTTTTGCTCACTTTGATCCTGGAACTCATTGCCTGCTCCAGCCTCGCCCACCTGCCAGCAGGAATGACTCATTAAGTGCCTCTGGCGACTGAGAGCCAAGTCCTGTGGTTCTTTGGAACACTTTCACCTGTAGAGAATGGCAATGCCGGCTTCCTGGATCTCTGTGTCTAATGTCCCCGGAATAAACAGAACCCTAAGTGCCTCCTTTCCTGATTCTCTTCCTTCCTAATACATTCATTTATTTACTCAACATATATTTATTGAATGCCCACTTGGTATTAGACACTAAGCTAGGTGCTGGGATGGAGCAACAGCAGTCACTGCCTTTCTTCATGGAATGCACAACCAGCTGACTGCTAGACCCCTTGCCTGGGCCCTTGTATTGTCTTCTGAATTCCACTCCTGCTTCCAGCTCCCAGCTCCCCTCCCCTCCCCTCCCCTCTCGCAGAGGTCACATTTTCATTGCCACGTCCTTTTCCCAATTGACTTGATCTCTTTGATCTAAACTGCCTATACACCCCAAAAAATGGTTCTCTAGAAGTCCTTGGCTCTGTGTCTGATTCCATCCCTTGGATCAGATTTCTTGATTATTAATGTCACTCTAGACTGGATCTGAATTGGCCACACTCAATAATCTTGTGATTTTAATTTCTGGCTCTACATTAGAGGGAAGCAACTTTGATCACCATCCTTCTCAACCTCCCATCTGTTTACTTCTTCTTCCTCTTCCCATTTGGGGTCACTGCCTGTCCTGCCTGCTATTTATGATACTTCCCTCTTTCCCCATGACTTTTCATATCTGGCAAATATTTACCCTTCTTTCAGACTGTGCAAAGTTTGCCTCCTCTGGAAAGTTCCCACTCCACCTCCATTCTCCGACATGTTGTCTTTGGGATGTGCATTCTACAATTCTACTATACAACTTTATTAGTGCATCTTCATCTGCACTTATTCAATTCCTCTGTAATTCTTCATATGAGTCATCCTTTTTAACACTACAACGAAACACTGACCCAAGCTACTTACGAATAGTTTTGGAGGCTGAAAGTTCAAATGGCAAACTAGAGGCTCTAGACCAACGGTGCCCCTTAATTCATCACCTCGTGGCACAAATAGTGGGAGCACAGGCAAGAGCAAGAAGATCATTACATCTCAAGCCAGGGAACAGAGGAAGGCCTGGGATCCCAAAATCATTTCAATTGGCCCAAGGACTTCCCACTAGGCCTAGTTCTTAAAGGTTCCCCGTCTCCCTATAGAGCCATCCTGTAGACCAAGGCTTTAAACATTTAGGAGAGTGGTAGGGGGCAACACAATTAGACCATATCCAAACTGCAGTATTTTGTCTTCACCACTTGACAGTAAAGTCCATGAGGCTGGGTTTATGTCTTAAAAGCATGATTTATCCCCTGTGCCTAGCTTAATATGTAGCATAGGATAGAAAATAATATAAATATGTCAACGAAAGGAGAAAATCCAAACTCATATCCCTAAAGTTTGATCACCTTTCAACTTTCTCATTCTATTAGTGACATATGTATTTATGCAAGAAATGGAATGAACAAATGACTAGGCTATTTTTTAGTTCTAGATTCTCAAATCATCTTCCTTTCATTCCTCTTCTCCCTCTCAGAAATGTGCTGACAAATGTTTTAACAACTGGCTGAGAGAAAATCCCTGTTTTGTAGTGTTTGCCAATTTCCATGGTGTAAATACTGCATGGCTGATTTCAAATTCCCGACATGATGTTCCTGAATGTGGAACTGGAGAAAGAAGTGCATGATCAATTGTGAGCCAAGGGGAGCCAGCCACAGCACACCAAAGCCTTCACTCTTCTCAGATAATCAGTTCCGAGCCTAGCTAATCCCTTAATTCTCCCTGATATCAAATTCTTCTACACTTCATGCCTGACCACACCTGTTCTTTCTTCCATACTACATTGTTTCTTCAGAGGATTCTTTCTTTCATATGTTATGGTTTTTCATGGTATTAGTTTCCTGTGATTACTTTAACAAACTGCCACAATCTTGGTGTTGGATAAAACAACCCAAATTTTCCTCTCACATTCTGGAAGAAAGAAATCTAAAATCAGTTTCATGGGTCCAAGATGAGCAGGACCATACTCCCTTCCTCTGGAAGCTCTGAGGGAGAATTTACTCCTTTATTCTTCCGATTTTGTTGACTGACAACATCTCTTGGTTTATAATGATTTCATAGGACGTTCAGTCCTCCAACCTCGGCCCTCTGGTCATACTGCCTTCCCCTCTTTGGTATCAAACCTCCCTTTGCTTTTCATAAGGACTCTAGTGATTGCATATAGGATCCACCCAGATAATCCATGATAATATCTGAGTTCCATGATCCTTAACTGAATCTCATCAACAAGATCCTTTTTCCAGTAAGGTGACATTAATAGGTTCCAGAGGTCTTTGGGAGCCATTATGCAGCCTACCACATTCATTATTTAAAGAATGCTTTGCTCTTCTCCAATTAGTGTGGCCCATAAATGCCAACTGAGCCAGGATGGAGAGACAGCCCCGTGTTCCACTCTCACCAGCGTGCTTAGTGCACTCTCCCAGAGCTGTCCTGTTTGACTGGCCTTTTCTAGTCTGTTTAGTTTGCCTCTGATGATCTTTCAGCCATTAATAATCTTAATTTCCTGACGACAATCTTTTGACTCATAGTAAATAGCAGGTTTGTTTTCCAAAGAAAAACAAACATGGAGTTATTTTAATGATTAAATAACCCAATGGATATTAATTTGAATGTTTGCTGTGCACTTAATTGAGGTGTCTGTGGGGGAGGGGGCTGACTTTGTCCTTTATCAGGACAGTTCAGTGGGATGTGAAGAAAACCTCAAGGGAATGTTGATCATTGGTAATAAATTATGTCAGGGCATGTCTCCTTGGGAATAAGTAATAATGATCTCATATGATGCTCATTCATAAATGTTCATTTATCTAGAAGCATATCTCTACCCCTAAAGGTAAGAAATATGGGAAATAGGAAGATAAAAAAATGAAAATGTGAACTAATAAGATATAATCACTATTGGCATATTGGTGTGATCGTTCGATAAATAAAGTTTTGATTATCATCTTTGAGCAAGTTGTTTTTCCATATATGTTATGTCTTTATATCTGAAATCCCCAGAATGATCAAGTCCAACTTAATATTAAACAAACAAACAAACAAAAACTTCATGTTACTGGCTACAATGACTCTCCATTTTCAGCTCAGTGACCAAAGGCCCTTTTAATCAGCCCACCTCTACCCAGTCAAACTTCCTCTATTTTATTCCCCAAAGAGAACTAGCCACTATAGCCAGACTGGTCTCTAACTGCCTCCTTCATGTATCTGTTGGCCCTTGGCTCTGGTCTAGTTCCTCAGGTTCCTTGAATGCTCAATCTTTTTTGTTTTTATTTGTTCTAATTAGTTGTACATGATAGTAGAATGCACTTTGACACATCATAGATAAATGGAGTATAACTTCTCATCCTTCTGGTTGTACATGATGTAGAATCACACCAGTCATAAAGTCATATATGCACATAAGGTAATAATGTCTGACTCATTCTACTGTCCTTCGTACCCCCACACCCCCTCTCCTCCCTTCACTCCCCTCTGCCTAATAGAAAGTCATGCCAACTTTAGTCATATTACCCATGCCTTGCCCATTCTTCAAGGCCCAGTTTATCTCCTTTTGGGAAAATCATTTCTCATAACGGCTGCCACATTTGGGGTAAGCATCATGCAGGGAACGATCATCTGACTTGGAGCCAGAGTCTCATGAAATGTTGAAGTGAAAGTCACTTATCCTCTTTGAATCTCATTTCCTCATTCATGAAAGAGGAATTACAATCCTGGCTCAGGCTGTCTCCAAGATTGTTGTCTTATTTTTTCCAGGGAAGTGAAAGATAGTTTAAAAGCATCATAAATGCAGGGCATTAACATTATTTCTCCCTGAACCAATTCTGCTTTTGCTCTTAATGTCTGGGCTACACAAAGAATGACCCATCTACTCTTCAGTAGTATCATATGGCCTGAAAATATATTCTTCTTGCTTGATATAATGCTGCTGTACATGAACCTGGCTTGTTCACAGTGCCCTGCGTACATATCTCAGCTCTCATTTAGACTGAGGTGTGAGGGGATAAGGACTGTGGCTTATGCTCCTTTTATCTCCCACCACACCCAGCACAGTGCTGGACACAACAAAGGTGCCAAATCAACAATCAACTGGGTGCTCGTGTTGTCTCTACCACAGCCTATGCCAGTTTAATTTTCTTCTCTCTTTTTTTAAAAAAAATATTTATTTTTTATTTTTAGGTGGAAACAATGTCTTTATTTTATATTTATGTGGTGCTGAGGATGGAACCCAATGCCTCATGCATGCTTGGCAGGCACTCTACCACTGAGCCTCAACCCCAACCCCAAAATTTTCTTCTCTTTTTAAAAAAATATTTTAATTAGTTGTTGATGAAACTTTTATTTATTTATTTATTTATTTATTTATTTATTTATTTATTTATATGTGGTGCTAAGAACTGAACCCAGCCAGTGCCTCACACATGCTAGGCAAGTACTCTACCACTGAGCCACCACTCCAGCCTTTATTTCCTTCTTAACAAGTTGAAATTACCATTAAGTGTAGAATTACAAGATAATCTGCATTAACTGCAGGTCATCAAATATCTCTCAAGACACGATACTGAGTCATTCAACACAGAGATGATGGGGTGTGTGCGGGGGTGTCCTAATTTCTCACCATGGTTTCCAGAACCAGTAGAGAGGGACATGATAGGTTTTAAATTTGGGTCAATGTTTCTTCACAATTCTTCTTCTTACTCCTCCCCCATGGTAGCTTTTAAAGTATAAATCATGAACAAAGTAAAAGGAAACTAATTCTGTTAATGAAAACTTCAAAGTGGACATTTCAATGGATGGAAGGCTAAAAATTTCTAAAATCTGACTAGCAGGCATTAGGAAACTATATACTACAAGCTGGACCAACTTTAAGAAAATCCAATTTCTAGATATCCAAATTAACAAAATTGGAACTAGAAAGTAAATTTTCACAGAAGATTTTTACTAGGAAATTCCTCATTCTCATATCACTCCCAAATCAATTTGAAACTAAATATTTTATTTATAAATATTTAATTTTCAGTTGCCAAATCAAAAACACAAGTATTTGTAAGAATATAAAACTTTGAAGTTTGTAAGAGTTTAAAACTTTGAAGTTTTATATTCTTACCAATTTTCATTCTCTGTACTTTCTTTGCTTTCTTGCTCAGGAGTAACTTGTTTTAAACCTTAAAGGTGATCTAGGCTTTTTTTTTTTTTGCTCACTTTCTTTTCTTTTCCTGCTGCTTTGGTTGAAATGTTTCAGCTTAAAAATATGTGTTAAATGTGGGTTTCCTTATCTCAACATGAGGCACCAGAATTGGTCTCAGTTAAAGGAATTTGTACTTCGATTGAGCAAAGATTATTCTTTCAACTCTCCTTTGATATTTGGCATTGGACCAAGGAGTCTAAAATTAGCTGCCTTCAGAAACCAGGTGTGGGCTAAGTGGAAGCAATTCATTTTGCCCCGGGAAGTCACAGAAGTTGTTGAAACAGTAAATAGAGTCCTGGCCAAACTGTTTCCTTCACTAAAGCCAGTTTTTCAAAACTGCCTCCTTCTGCAAGGAACAGAAAATCACCACCTTTCACAGCTGAAAGGGACCGAGGAGGGCATCTAGTACTGGATCTTCATTTTGCAGCTTAGGAAATGAAGGGACTGACTCTCCTCCTCCTCTTCCTCCTCCTCCTCCTCCTCCTCCTCCTCCTCCCCCTCCTCCTCCTTCTTTTTCTTCTTCTTCTCACCTTCAAAATGTGGTCATATTGCCTGTCTTGCCCAACTCTCAAAGGAATTGTGGGGATTAAATGAGTGAGTTTTGAAATTGTAAAGCACATTGTAAGCATAAGGCATTATTATTTTCTATCTTCGTATGGCAACTTCAAAACATGTCTACAAATTCTTCAACATTCCTTCCATCCAGAAATGCCCTCCCTTTGAATACAGGAAAGCTGACCTTAGGGACTTACTTGTAACCAGTAGAATGTAGCAAACTTCTAAGACTAGGTCAGAAAAGGTGACTCAGCTTCTGCCTGGTTCTCTTGGGATACTAGCTCTGGGAGAAGCCAGGTGCCACATGAGACATCAAACTACTCTGAGTCTGCCATGTTGTGGGGAAGCCACATGGAGAGGCCAGGTGTAAGCCCTCTGGTTGGCAGTCCCAACCTTCAAGTCCCTCCCAGGCAGGCACCAGAACTGAATGAGCTTTCAGATGATTCCAGCCCCAACAGCTGAGATACCCTAGTTTTTGAACCTCTCCAGCAGATGCCTCAGACATCAAGGAATAGAGAATAGCCACCCATGCTCTGTGTTTCTGAACTTCTGACCCATAGAATCCATGAGCCTAATAGAATGGTTGAAGTTTTTTTGGTGCTGAAAGTATGCTCTTGGTGATTCTGCAGTGGTAATCCAAACAGTCACACTGGGTAATGGTGATCACAGTACCCCCAGAACACCACCAGACACTGTGCTCACTCTGTGCTAGGCAGAGTGGCATTGCTGTAAGGGGTTATCCTACTTCATCCTGACCAGAATCCAGTAAGGAAGTCATCGAAACTGAAGATTACAAGGCTAACAGCTTCCTCATGTCCTACAGGGAGCTAAGTGCTGAGCCAGGGCTGAAACCTCCCTCTGGCCCTATTGTGAAACCCATCCCTGAGCTGCAGCTGACTCTGCCCAGGCGGGGGGCAACGGCCAACACTGTCAGCACATACCTATGGACTTTTAGTCCAAGATCCTTTCCTTTATGCCCTTGGTCTGTTTGGTTCTTCTGGCTCTTTTCCATTTGTTACCTACCATTCCCTTCTTTTAAAGATGGAATAAAACCTCTGTATTTTCTGACCTGGTCAACTTTACACCTGACACAAAGCTGCCTGTTATTCACCAAAAGTTCTCAGATTCTGGCAGCCATCTTGCAATCCCTAAGGCTAAAGAGCACTGGGTGTGGTGGTGCGTGCTTGTAATCCCAGTAGCTCGTGGGGCTAAGACAGGAAGATTGCCAAGTTTGAGGCCAGTCTCAGCAACTGAAGGCTAAAGAGGCATGCAGCTTCACCTCCAAGGCCCTGCTTTCTATGCTCTAGTCAAGCCCATTAGACCTAGCTTTTTTCCCTGAACTGCAAGGGGAAAATATCAAATAATTCACAGAGCAACTCATTTACATATTGTAGTCCCCAAACATGCTGTGTGACCCCTTTTCTCTTGGCCCCCAGAACCATGAGCTCATTTGTGATAAATTATCTAGAAGATTCCTCTCATACTGATGCTCTCAGCCAGCTCGTGTGGTCTGCCAACCTCCAGACTGCTCCTACACAGGGGCGTGTAGCTCAGGCTGCTGTCCTGGCAAGGCCTGCCCAGCCTGCAAGGGGAAATCCATGCCAACTTTGGCCTTGATATCCACAAATCCCCTGAATCTTCAGCCCCACCCACATGACCCAGAAAAAAACATGTGTCTTTCAACATCTTTAGGAATCACGTTCAGAATGCACCTCTTCAGAACTGTGACCTGAAAGATCTGCTTTGGCTTTTCATACGTATCCCTTAGCAGTACAACCTGCACATTCTGTTTACCCAGCCCTCACCAAGCCCAGACGCCAGGCACTTCTTGCTGGCAGGCAAGAGGCCACCCTCTTCAAAGACAGACATGAAAGAAGCTGGGCACGAACTCTTCTACTTAAAACTGTTACTCCCACAGAGTAGAGAAAGCTGGCTCATCCTAGCAATGAAATCCCCCACAGAGTCCATTTCTTATCCTCTGTCATGTGACTATAATGCTTTTAAAAGGGCTCTGACTAACTAGGCCCTCTGGGCTTCGAATGGCCCAGAGCTCAACTGTGGAGACCTGGGAGATTTCTCCTTTCCAGCTACAGCCACTAAATCAAGTCAGTATTGAGCAGCTACCATATTCAGGCAATGGAAATTCTAAGACGTGTAAGACAAATTCCTGCCCTCGATCACGGGTGGAGATATTCATTTTCAGTCTTGATTTTCTGGTACACCATCATGTGTCAGTTGGTTGTGAAGTGTAGTTTTTAATAATAGGAGATGCTAAAGATTTGAAATAAGAGGGATTTTAAATGAGTGAAAAAGAGTGAATTCACGGTGACCCACACAGTGTCATTACTCACTTGAATTCTGGACACATCTTCTTTGGTGGTGGGGAAAAGGTTGGGGAGGGGCCATGTGAGATCTATGAATGGCTTTTGTGGTGTCATCAGTCCTTGATTGGGAAAGATTGAGGACATCTGTGAGCCCAGTGAGAAGGGCACTGGCTTGATTCGCCAAACCCTGCGTCCATATTATTAATGAAGGAGCCTCCGTCACCCTTTTTCTCTGAAAAGGAAATAAAGGTTCAAGCCAGCCTTTCAAGACAAAAGAAAAAGTAGTAGGCATTGTTGTCTTTTGAATCTGGCAACACTTTGTTCATTTGTTGTTTAAGAAAAGAACAGCGGGCTGTTGTGGCAGTGGAAATGTATCTATGACAATGAGCTTCACCACTACGACGTATCTCAGAGATGAATCAAGTGATAAATGACGTTAATCTGTTCAGTAACAACAGTGTTCTTTTTATTTTTAATTTTTTTAGTTGTCGATGGACCTTTGGTTTATTTCATTTATATGTGGTGCTGAGAATCAAACTCCATGCCTCACACATGCTAGGCAAGCACTCTGCCACTGAGCCACAACCCCAGCCCAACAACAGTGTTCTTTATTCCTACAGTGCTTTAAGCTTACAGAGTACTTTCACATTCATTAACTTGGATAGGGTTCAACCCTAAGGCCCTTTGAAGTAGATCTTACCCTCATTGTGCAGGTGAAGAAATAGCCTCAGAGAGGTCTTGCTCCAAGTCTATAGCAGATGAGTGACAGCTGGACTAAAATCCGGGTCCTCTATTTCTGAACTGTGTTTCTCGTATTACACTCAGATTGGGTTCCACCCAACTTCATGAGGGTGAGGAACAAAAACACAATTACATCTTCAATGCTGACATCTAAAGGGATCATGGCCCATTTTCACACTGTTGGATGGGATGTCTCACTGGATCAGGAAAACCGAACATTTCTTGGTAGTGGAGACACATCAGCCTCACTCCCCTTGGTACATCTTGTTGACAGTCTAGTGATACAGCCCTCCAGCAGAATTTCTTCTGCCTTAGGCACATAAACCCTATTACACATGTGTATAGCATGTGTGTGTGCACACAGGCACACACCTAGGACTATTCCAGGCTTGGCAGGGGGTAATACTTCCAGATGGGGCTCTAATAAGCAGCCCAAACCAGTGACTACCTGAGAGCCTACAGCTCACTCCCTACTGTTGGAACACCAGAGCACCCACTAGTCACCATATTAAGTACTGGACAGGTATTTAGGTAAATGTGAATATAAGGTACTTTATTGTGATTTAAATCACGGAAATCTTGTAGAGAAGAGTAGATAAAAAATGCTCCCTGAGTTTTGTCCTCTCCTTCCAGGACATGGGTATGCATGTACACACACACACACACACAAACACACACACACACACACAACTGGAGCCCTATACTCCTGGATCAGGCATTAGTTCTGTGACTAAGACATTCCACTCAGGGAGTCACTCTTGGCAGGTGAGAATGTGGTGTCCATACTGCAACTTGGGCTACTGTACTGTTCCTTCATCATGAAAAGCCAAGAACTTTTCACCCCTCAGTGAAAGTGTTTCTCAATCAAAGTGTGTACTGAACATAAAACTGAATGGCTGTTTAAAAGATGACAGAAGCACTCCCACAGTCAAAGAAATGAAACTTCTGGCTTTGTTAATGCTGAGTCTTGGCTGGACGTTTGAAGGGTGGATGGAATTCTGCCCTGTAGTCACAAATGTCTGGAGAACTGCTCAGTCAGCCTTCCTGGAAAAACATGCCTGCCTTTGACTGGATGCCCCAGCTTTGGTCTTGTCAACACAGGGATCACCAAGAGTCTGAGTCTGGATCTCAGGCCTCCTCTGTTCCCTGAACACAGAGTAAGGCACAGAGTAATGACAGATGATGAAGTTAGGGTCATTGGTGGGGATGCCTTCCACTGCTTTAGCACTTAATCTCTCTGGAAGGCTTGTCCAACATCATGTAACCTACATAAGACCTCTCCGAGGTGAACTGAGCCAAACTTTCTTTCTAACATCATTATGCAGATGAATAATCAAAATTACATGGTGAAGGGTATGTGGGTGATAAGCATACAGAGGAAGGAGATATTTAATCATTTAAAATGATCTATGATGACATCCGATGATAGGGGCTTTTGTCTCATTTTAATTGTGTTCCATGTCCCATCTCATGGTTTTCTGGAATCATGTTGACTTCAGAGCTCAAATCAGACTGGGAATTCCCACAGGCAGGAGCCAGCTTGCTACTGAAGTTCACCTGCCCTTGATGTAAAAGAAAGGGAAGACTATGTCCCCTGATATATGGGCTGTGCCTCTCTTATCTACAACCCCTGACACTTTCAGTGGATTATGGAGAACTGTCAACAGCCCAGACAAAATACATAGAACTGGTAATCAGAATTTTAGAGTTATGTATAACCTAAAGAGACCATTTAAGCTGTTTTTAAATTGCATATAGTGGTCCACAATGATTTTTATTCCCCCCTAAATGTTAGCTCTTGATAGTATGGGTTCCCCTTCTTCTAGAAAACAACAGCTAAAACAAAATATTAAAAAAAAAAAAAAGAAAAGAAAAGAAAGGAAACAATGGCTGGCCCAGGGTCTAGAAAGGGCTGTTGTTTGGGTGCTCCCTTTAGCCTCCTCCCAAGTCACTCTGTCTCTGCAATACTACTCACTGGTCTGATAATTAACCCCATTACCCCAAGTCATTCAGAGTCCTCCTTCATACAGGAAACCAGGATTGTGCCACATACTAAAAATCAGCCTGACAACTATCCTGGAGAGCCATTGCTTGCATATGCTACACAAATTATTATAAACTTTGCACTTAATTTTTCCTATTCCCTTGGATCTCTTAGAGTTGGGGGGAAAAATGATAAAGCAAGTTAGTTGTTTGTGCTGACTTTCTAACTTCAGCTGAAATTGTTATAAAATACATTTTTAAAAATGGTTCTTAAACAAAAACATTAACAGAAACTAAAGGGGTTTTCAGTTAGTTCTTAAGAGACCATATATCATTTGGACAGAAATGTGTCTGTGTCCATTGTCCCTCCTCCACCAGGTACACTCCAGGGAATGCCTACGTACAGCCTATGAAAAGAATTAGAATGATTTTGGCACCAAGAACACTCAGAGTCATATGGCGTTGACAATTAGTCCTTGGTATCCTGTGACTGCTATACCAAGTGCTATGTAAAAGTTGGACCTACGGGGCACAGTGGTTCACGCCTGTAATTCCTTGTGACTGGGGGATGGGGAGAGGATGGGGCAGAAGGATAGCAAGTCTGAGGCCAGCCTCAGTAAGTTAGTGAGACCTATCTCAAAATAAAACTAAAAAGAGCTGGGGATGTAGCTCAGTGGTAGAGTGCCTCTGGATTCAATCCCTAGGACTAGGGAAAAATAAAAAGGTAGTCTCATACGTGGGGGTGCTTGACCTCACCACATTTACACTTTAGGCAACTCACCTGGAACTGGAGAAGCAGAGGTGTTATGCAGGCTTGGCCTGGCCTCTTTGGGGTTGCAGAGGGGTGGGAAGGACTACAGGCACATCTTGTGACTAGCCCTGGTTCCAGCTTAGCCCCTAGGCAAGAAAGTCATTGTGCTTTGGGGTCTGTTCTGGGTCCAATGGGAAGGTAAGTGTTTGGCCTCTGACCCTTACTCCTGTCTCCAGTCCTGGTCCAGAGGTCCATGGTCTTCCAAAAGGAGCATAGAGTCATGAGGCATGGGAATGAAGCCAGGCCAAAGAAGTGGAGACAGGACTCCCTGACACAGCCCTCTTCTCCCACAGAGGAGTGGAACCTGTAATCTCCCCCACAGATTCTCTTGTCCCTACTGTCGCATTGGCATCTCACTGCACGGAGAGGTCCAACTGCATCATTTCCTGGTGGACTTTTCATGGAGGGAAACAATGGCTCCTCCTAAGCGTTCTAAGTTCTGCTTCCCTGGAAAACAGACTTGGAAAAGGAGACCACGTGCAAGGGGTTTACTGGGGTGTGCTCTCGGGAACAACACCTGCAGGAGGTGAGAGAAGGCTCAGAAACAGGGTTGAGCAGCAGACGTTGTGCTTGAGGCCACGACTGATCCCACAGGGAGCTCTGAAGCGGAGGTGATCCTTCAGAGATGTCCTGAAAGGAGGCAAAGGATTCTGCATGGTCCAGGGTTAAGGTATAGTTGTCCTCGGGGAACAAAACCTTGGGGAAGGCAGCTGTCTGTGTCTGGGGAGGGACCCAGCTGCACTGTTAGCAGGAAGTGGTCCTGCAACCAGGAGAAGGGGTACCTCAGCTCTGAAGGGAGACAGGACAGTGCTCCCCAGTACCCACTCCTGCTCGACACCAGGGAAAATGAGAAACAGGAAGTTGCAGCCCCAGTCTCCCTACTCTGTATCAACCTTTGGGCCTGAGCAGGAGACAGGACCAGGGAGAAGGGGAGAGTTTCTGGAGCCTGACCTTTGGCTTGAAAAGAACAAGCATTTGCTAAAGACTGCAGGGCAGGTGTCACCATAAAAAGTGACCTGGCTGCCATCTTGGGGAAGAAGTCCAGCGACCTGTCTTAATCCCAAGAAGACAGTCCAGCACAGGCTAAGATGTGATCTAGGAAATACTTCTA
Organism: Marmota marmota marmota; assembly: GCF_001458135.2. Lineage (NCBI taxonomy): Eukaryota > Metazoa > Chordata > Mammalia > Rodentia > Sciuridae > Marmota > Marmota marmota. Next base: position 5,581,777 of record NW_026000076.1, on the reverse strand, counting down.
ATTAGGAGCTAGTTCTAGCATGATCTAAATCTCAGACACTTTCACTAGATTCCCTAGGTGATTATAACCTTGCTGTGCTTTGAGCTTAGTGGTGTATATCATTGTTAATAAATGGCAGACTGGTGGGGACCCCAGGAGGAGAATGTCTGAGAAACCTTCTTGGGAACTAAGAAATACTGATCAAATCTAGGAGCCATGCCTGCCTATTAGAACAGACCAAGTCCTCATCTAATTGAGTCCAATTTGGTCCCCTGTTATCTGTTCATCCCAGGGAATCATTGTTACCTATTTTTATTTTTCCATCTCATTTTGGAAGTGGGACAGTGAGTGTCGGCTGAGGATTGGCTGTAAGAGAACAGAGAGGGGAGATGTCCTGTCCCCTGCACTGTCCACTCTTCTCAGGCTGAGATAGGAAAGAAGGTGGCTGTGGGCAGGTGAACTGAGGAAAGTCCCAAGCTCTCATGCCCCAGCTTAGAGCACTCATCCAACACTCCTAACACCCCTTTACTAGTCTCCCCAACACTATTATGTACAATTAGAAATCACTCCAGCCAGTTATTATCCCCCAACTAACTGCACAGTGCATGTATGAGCTGATGCAACCCACAGCCTGTGGCACAGTTAGCAGGCCCCTGGCAGCAGTGTTAAAGTATGGCCAAGGGTGAACTATTCCTCCACCGTCTGAAAAGGCTGTTGCCACCAAAAAAAAAAAAAAAAAAAAAAAAAAATAAAAAAAAAAAAAAAAGCCATTATGACAACAGGAAGGTGCCAAAAGTTAAGCACAGTATACAGGAAAGATCTCTTTTTCTCTACCCTTCATGAAAAAATAGAATGGATTTCATCCACCAAATTCAGCTAATCTCCTAAACCACACTGTATACACTGGGCCTAGGTCTCCCCACTTAGCTGGGCACCCAGGAAGGGCAGGAGCAGCTCTTGGCTGGAAGGCTTGCCCTTTGCGCCATGCCAGAGCTGGCACTGGGGTGTGACACCAAGTGGTCTCTCTAGGTAGTGGAAGCAGCATGTGGAGCTTAGAGCACCAGGCAGAGGCCCTGGCATGTTAAGTAGAGGGCTATCAATAAATATATGTTGAATAAATGAATAAATGTGACTACAACAAAGAAGGCATTTTTGGAGTCTTCAGACTGGTCAAACAGAAAGGTCATCTAGGAAGAAGTGTGTGTGAATGGGAGAGACTGAACAGTAAGATTAGAATCAGAGGAAATCTTAAATTAGATATTAAGTTATATGATTTTGATCTTCAGTCATTCTCAATGAGACTCACCTTCCCCTGGGGATACACCAGAATCTCAAGCTGGGGTCCGGGGTGGGGGGTAGGAGTGGAAGGGCAGCAAGCAAAATGGATGGAGGGGACAGGGAGGAGGTCACCTGGAAAGAGACTAAGGGGTCAGTTGAAATGCAGCATGATCTAGTCTATAAGGTGATAAAAGTCTTGTTGGGGAGGTGGTAGTGAGAAGTGGGGAGCAGATTGGTGATTTCTATGTACACAGCATATTGGTGGGTGCCTCACTCACCCAGTGGGAATGGAAAAGAAGGGAGGGATATAGCATACATGTTGGAGATTGACAAAGATATATTGTTGAGATCAAACCTGGATACTATTGTAGTTGCATTAGATAACATGTAAATGATGGATGCCCATATCAAATTAGCTCAAGAAAAAAATGAAATACATTAGACTTTTGGCTCAGACAGAACTGGTGACCTGCCCTTGTAAAGACACAAGACCAAGGTGAGAGGTCATGCAGACTCCACTCCCTAGAACACTTGATTACCACAGGGATTTTACTTATTTCTGCTGATCCCATTGTCCTGAGCCAACTTAGGCCCTTACAGAACTGGACCCAGAGAGTGTGACCAGCCCAGGTCTGCTCAGAGGGGAGGCTGACCACAGTCTTGGCTCCTGAGCACTGAAGTGCCAACCTTGCCTTCTTGACTGGCCCAGCCCTTTGCACTGAGATTAATACCTAACTCCCCAGTGGGTGCCATCCTGTCACCCAATGACCCTATCTTAAGCCAAGTTCAAACGGGCCTGCCTGAGATCTGTTCTCTGCCCTTGCCTTGGCAGTAGGACAGATGACAACCCAGACTGCCTTGGAGACGAGGTACTAACTATCTCAGGGGGACCTAGGCCTGTAGTCAGTGTGTGCCTTCAGCCATCCCAGCCAGGGCAGTCACAGCAAAACCCAAGCTCAGGCCAGCCAGACAAGTGTGGATGTGGTGTCTTGTTTCACTTTTAGCATGACCCAAACATCCCCGGGCCACCTTCCTGTGGATCCAACTGAATTCAAAAGAACTTCAATAACACAGATTTCATGCTCTTGCTGCACCTGCTGCATGCCTATGCTCCTATACACTGGTGACAGCAATAGCAACCTTCTTGCTATTCCTTTCTTCCTCTGGTCTCCTCTTATTGGTTCTTCTGTAGAAGCCATTCTACTGTGTGGGCTGTTCACCATAAGAACACCAGAAGCTAGGTCCAGGGTGCTAGCTTCATGGTTTCTTCTCTGGCTCTGTGCCATGCTTTGTCACCAGGGCCCACAGCAGAAGTCCTATGCTCTGCGTCTCACAATAACCCTCATGAAAACAGTTCTTTAAACTGTTCCACAGGGGCTGAAAACAGCAGGGAGGGCCAGGCTGAGGACAGATACACTTCAACTCCTCCATTGTCCTCCTCTCACTTCCCTGATTTACAAGTTAACAATCAAGATATTGTTCTATTAAGTGAAGTAAGCCAATCCCCCCAAACCAAAGCATGAATGTTCTCTCTGATAAGTGGACGCTGATCCATAAAGTGGCGGGGTGGAGGGCGTGGGGAAAATGGAGGAACTTTGATTGGATGAAGGAGGGTGGATGGGAGCAGATAAGATGGTGGAATGAGATGGATATCATTACCCTAGGTACATGTGTGACTTCACATATTGTGCAACTCTACATCATGTACAACCAGAGAAATGAAAAGTTGGGCTCCATTTGTGTACAATGAATCAAAATGCATTCTGCTGTCATGTATAACTAATTAGAACAAATATTTAAAATGCTAAAAAATATATATATTGTTCCTCCTCCTTTGCCAAAAAAAGCCATACCCATCAGCTCACGTTACCAAATCCCTAGGAGTGTCACTGTCCCCATCTCTGCTTCATGCAACTTCATAACCATGACAGACAAAACTACCAAGCAAGATTCCACATCCAGACCACAGAATTGAGGCTAGAGATTCTGAACTACCTTGCTGACAGTTTGCCTGCTGTGGGTGTGGACAAGTCAGTGGGGGCAGGAGAAAAATAAGTGCTAATGGCAGGATCTAGCTGAGCCCAGAGCCAGGCAAAGGCAGTCCAGGCCACAAATGGGCTTCTCTGTATCAAAGACCTGCACTCCTCTATCCAAATGACAACTTTTACCCTTTGCAGCCCGTAACTGTCAGTACCTACCAAGTACTGCCCCCCACAACCCAACATTCTCTGAAATTTAAAAAAATCCTATTTTTAAGGATGAGTCCCTTGTTGTTCTTCCCCCTCCTTCTCTCCAGAGATGCCCCCTTAAAACACAGCTTGAGCCCCATCTCATTTGCAAAACTTCCTGATTACCTCTCCAACTATTATCTTTCCTTTGCCTTTCTCTCTCTTGCTGCATCACAGTTCATTAATCTCCTAGCCCTCTCCAAATCCACTTCAAGATCCCTCAAATCCATTTCCCTCTCTCCACCCCTAGCTCAGGCTTCCACCATCTCTTGTCTAAATACTGCTCCTTTCCTGCTCTTCTGGCCTTTTATTTTGCCCCCTTCAATCTATTCTCCAGGCTGCAGCGTGCAGTGTTCATTCAAGGAGATAAATACAATTATGCTACTTATCTGTATATAGTCGCCAACACTGCACGTCAGGCTCTATTCTAAGTGCTTTACATATGAAATTTATTTAAATTTTTCAGTAGCCCTATGAAGCAGGCATTATTTTTCCTACTTCGTAAGTTATGAAACTGAGGCTCAGGGATGTTAAGTAACCTGCCCCAGTCACACAACTACTAAGCTCCCGAATCAGAATGTGTACTCAAGGGTCTGGGCTTCAAATTCCACACTCTCACAGCAATGCACTGTGCTTCTACTGCTTCTCCGTGTTCTCTTTAGCTCTCATTAGCACTTCTAAGCCCCTCATTTTCTGGCTTTTGTTCATTTCTCTCCATTTTCACTTGCCCTCATGCAATCTCTGCCACCCCCAGTGGTGTGCTCATTAATGTTTAATAACTGGCTTTCTGGAAAATAAAGACCTGATCTGCAGCATTTGCCCGTCTCCATGGTGCAAATATTCCCAGCATGGCTCACTTCAAGCTGTGAACATAATGTCATGGAATACGAATGGGCAAGAGATGTGCACAATCCCTTGATGAGCTGGTAGGAGTTGGCCCCAGCATATACTCGGCTAAAAACAGAACAGAGTCGCCTGCCCTGACTCTGTTCATCCAGGACAGAGAGCACGTTGGACCACTTGCCACACATCCACCTGATCATGTGTAGATGTGGAAAGTGCCACTGAAAGTCCACATTCATTTCCTCTTGTCTATCACCCACTCCTGGCACTCTAAGAGCAGGGCTGATGGATAAGAACATCAACAAGGCCTTGAGGTCCAGGCCAGCCCCTTGTCCCCTGCTTGCCACAATAGAATTGACTTTTGACAGTCCTCCTCTCCCAGAATGGTCCACCCCATAGCAATTATGTCTTCACCTGATCAGTGTCCAAGCCCGAGTACCACTGTTGTCCTAACTGTGCCCTCTCCAGAGGAGTGATGGCCTCTTTCCTATGGACATCTCATTGGGGTTCCAGCCTTAGCCTCTCCTCTTCTCAATCCACCCAGTCTTCTGGGGAACAGGGGCCTCTCTTCTCATTACTTCCTGTGATGATGATTCTCAAATGTGGATATCAGTGGCCCTCCATCAAATGTCTCACAGGTAGGTGCCTCTCACTCATTCTCTTTTTTAATCCACAGACCCAATCTTTCTATGGACTCAGCTTCTGTGTCATTCACCCAGCCAGCCAAGGTATAGTCACGGGCATGATCTGAGACCTCTTCTTCTCCCTGACTCCAGCCCAGGCACCAGGCCCTATGAAGCCTATCTTTGTGATATCTGTGGCATTCCCATGGTCCTTGTCTTCACCAGGGCCATCCCTCTTTCCTCCTGAATCTCTGCCTTAGCCTTCTGCCTGGACTCCTCTGCTCCAGCCTGTGCTTGCCTCACTGCCAGGAGATAGTATTCTCATGATGCCAGCCCTGCCAGCCCTTTCCTCTCTTCCATGCTTAGGGCACTCAGAACCTTTGCCTCTCACCCTGGTTTCATACCTGCTCTGAGTTCTTTAGTTTGAGGGACCAGAGTCCTTCTTTTCAAATCTGGCTTCCAACTCTCCTGTGGACTCCGACCACACCCCTGATTCAGATCCCCTAGCGTTTAAGTGAGAGATGCCCCTTTCAATTCAGGTCTGAAGGTGTCCTGTAACCTGGTCTAACTCCAGGCTTGTCTACAGTCCCTGGGAAGGTGTCTACCTACTGTAATATACCTGCATGTTGCACTTTCTGGCCAAGCAGATACTTCTTATCCAGGTACCCCTCAGGATTGGGCTGGCCCTGCTCAAAGGCTGGAGAGTTTCTCTAACTTCAGGCACAAGCTAGAAGGAATATCTGGGAGTATTCTAAGGCAAGTGGCTGGTAGTAGGGCATGGTTCAGTAGCCAGGATCCTGGATCTTCTTCCCAACTCCTAATTAAAGACCAGGTTTACCTGAAGCAAGTATTTGCTTTCCTTTTTATGTCCCTGGTGTGACATGCAATAACCATAATCAAAGTATGGCTCTTGAGTGATATTTTCTTGTTAATTAAATATTTAAAATGTATTGCTACACACCATATGAGAACAGTAGGTCCTCATAGGCTCACAACTGAAGGTTAACACCTCCTACCAGGAACAGAGCAAGTCTCCTTGCTCCTGTTCATTCTGAATCCATGGTACCCGAGGACCATCTCTCAGATCACCAGTCGGCATCTTTTTATTCTTAAACCACTTTATTGAGGTATGATTAAAATAGAAGGCTGGATATATTGAATGTATACAACTGGAAGTATTTGGAAATGTCACCCATGAAATCATCACCATCATCTGCCAAAGCCATAAACATATTCATTATCTCCCAAAGCTTCCTGGCACCCCCTTACCATTCTCTCTGTGTGTGTGTGTGTGTGTGTGTGTGTGTGTGTGTGTTATGGTTTGGATCTGAAATGTCCCTCAGAGGTGCATGTGTTGAAGAGTTGGTTCCCAGTGCAGCAATGTTCAGAGGTGAGGCTCTTGGGAAGTAACTGGGTCATGAGGGCCCTGACTTCATCCACAGACTAATTCATTGTTGGACTGATAACTTGATGGCATTATTGGGAAGTAGTGGAAACTGTAGGAGATGGGGCCTAGTTGGAGGAAGTAAGTCACTGGGGATATTCCCTGGAAGGGTATATTGTGTCCCCAAACCATCTGCTCTCTCCCCCTCCCTGCTTCCTGCTGCCACAAGCTGAGCAGCTTTCCTCTTCCTGCCCTTCCACCATGACGTTCTGCCTCCCTTCAGGCCCAAAGCAATGGAGCTAGCGGACCATGGACTGAGACCTCTAAACCCTGAGCCAAAATAAATCTTTCTTCCCATAAGTTGTTCAAGTCAGGTATTCTGGTCAGGTAAATGAAGAACTGACAAACACAGTGTGTACGCAGGCAGAACACTGAACATAAGCTCTACTTCATCAGTGCACAATTCAGGCTGATTAGCTGTAGGCGCTGTGCTGTAAGTTCATCTCTAGAACTTACCTATCTCACGTAATTGAAACTTTGCACCCTTTGACTATCATCTCACCATTCCCCCTCCCCCAGTCCTTAGCAATCACCATTCTACTCTCTGCTTCTATGTTTTGACTATCTCGTATCTTTAACCGCAGTGCCAGTTCACAGTGATGTAGAGGGCAGAATGGCACCAGTCAACTGGTGACCACTGCCAACGTGTTTATTCAGGGGAGGTTCTGTCCTCATGACTGAGCCATCGACCAGTGCTAGTACTTACCTCTCCAGTCCAAAATAGAACCACTTTGGAGAAGTGCAGACTTGGGACAAATTTATTAAGTGACACTAAGTCTGTCTGTGTGTATGTGGCAGTGTGGGAGTGGGGGTGACTGTCCTGAGCAGCCTAAGAGATAGTGCTAATAAAGACTGGGCTGTTAGTGCCCTCCCTCAGGACTAGGAGGTGAGAGTGTCTAAGAATACACCAAAGGCTCATCTGCCCAGACAAGTTTTCTTTCTGATTATAGGAATTCGGGGCTTTCCTGCTGCTGACCCACTGACCTCTGTCCAAAGCCAAGGCTGGCTATGGGGCACACCCAGCCTGAGGCTGAGCATGTCTGTCTGCCCACACTAAACTCCCTAGTTCCTGGAGCTCTCTTCAAGTTATTTAAAAAAAATAAAACACAGAGTTTCCTCCATTTTGGTTGTACCAGCCTTAATCCTGTCACGATAAACTGATTATGCTGGATCTTTTTAAGTCTATCTATTGAAGATTTCCAGGGAATTTGTCCAGTGCTTATCTGATTAGCTAGGGCCAATTCTCTAAGCTCCCAAGTAATGGAATCTGCTTTACACTTCAACACATTGAAACAAAGACGCGTAGGCAAAGATGGCTGAGATAAAAATTCATAGTACAACAAAAGCTACATTGTAGAGACTGTCAGAGGGAAAAAAGTTTAAAAGAGAATTTGTACAGCCACAAGGGTGGGGGTGGAGCAGGTTACTCAATCCTAAATGGCAAATATGTGATGGATTGAAAGAAGTCTTCCTTTTCTATTTAACCAGCCAGCCTGTCATTGTTTTTGAAGCAGTCACTGATTTTGAACCTCGTACAAGACTATCAAGATCCATCTTAAACACAAGAAACTAACAACAGTGGCTATCTAGAGAGTGTGTGACCTGGGAAGGAGGAGGTCAAGGCTGGGAATAAGAACTTTTTACTGTATAAGAATTTATACTTTTTTGGATATTAAACCATATGTAATTTATTATGCCTTTTAAAAAATTAAATGAAACCATACTTATAAAGTTTTCTTTGCTCTTTTGCAAAACAAATAAAATGTCCGATACATTTCATTTAGGCAGAAATTAAATAGAGATGGTGAAAGTTATCTTTCTATGTGTGAAAAATCATTTTCCAAAGAACTCTGAGTCCCTTGGTTTGTACCTTAGTCTAGGTTTCAAAGGGGACAGGGAGATTGTGGAGCTGGGCCCTTCAGTTTTGCTGAGACACACTATGCAAATTGCAAATCAATGTGACACGCTGGGCCTGGGTGGTGAGCACATGGCTATCTGCAAGGCTATGGAATTAGAGTCAACAGTCAGAGCAGCCACCAGGGGACTATGTGGATAGATGTGCTGCTGGAGAAGCCACAGGCAATACCCGGCCCCAAAGACCAAGTGAGGTGGTGTGTGTGTGTGTGTGTGTGTGTGTGTGTGTGTGTAGAACATCCACAAAAGCTAGTGTGCAGATAGGAGGAAACAAAATAGTGGAATCCAGGCCAAAGGGTGAGATAAGAGAGAAAATTGTGCCTTGATGGGTTTGAGCTGCAGGTGTCAGGTGGAAACCTACAGAACCCATGTGGGAAACTGGAGAGGCACTGGCCATTCAGAGCTGAGCTGAAAAAGTATCTACGGGAAAGGCAGGAAAAACGTCATCACCCACTGTGGAAAGAGGGGCATGTGCTGAACTTTGGTGAGGCAGGGAAGTTAAAACCAGAGCTGAAAGTGCGATGTGGTCACCCCAAGGGAGAACATATAAACAAGACAAGAGGGGACTTTGCAGAGGAGAAAAGTTTCATTTAAGAGACAGCAGTGATGAGAGATTTGATTTCATCCATGTAGCCACAGGGCCCCTGTGGGGAAGCAGAGATAGGAAAACCTCTCAGGAAGGAAGGCTGGAAGGGATCCTCGGGGCCTCTTCTTTCATGGGGATAAGGTATCTGGCAGCCTCCAGAAGAAACAGGGCCCTGCATATGAGAGACACAGGTACCCCTCAAGCCACAAAAATCTCTCCTCTAGTCTCTGGCAGGCACTGACACTGCAACAGTTCACCCAAGGGGACTGAACAGTCACAGATGAAAGCCATCCCTTTTAGCTCAAAGGCCTGCTCAAGGAAAGCAGACTGAGATCTGACTATTGCCACACTGGTCCCTAAGGGCCTTTGAGTCTGGCTGCAACAGGCTGGGGGAGCGTCTAGAGTTCTGTGGGGTAAGGTCAGTGCTCACACTTCCAAGACAAGCAAGAGCTCTATAATTTCCTAACCCCGGGGGGAGGAGACAGAATGAGTGCCAACCATATAACTTCCCGAAGAGCACAGCTGGCAAGCACACCCACACCGTTAGGCTGCAACTCCCCAAACTAATTAAAAGGCGGAGTGCGGAGAATGTCCGGATTGCTGCATAAGCATCTCTTGGGGAAAATATGTTTACAGTTTTGCAAATCCAGGGCTCCCTGTACGTCTCCCAGGGCCAAGTTGGACACAGGTGATTACAGTGTAGGAATAAATGTGTGTGTAGGGATGTGGGAAATGTGAGTGGTGTGTGTGTGTGTGTGTGATGGGATGAATAAGAACTCAGGCAGAGAGAATTGCCCTGTGATGGAAATAGTCAAAACAGGAACAATAGGTAAAGGGCTCAAATTGCACCCCAGGAGAATTAGCGTGGTCTTTAGGAAAAAAAAAAAACAAAGCACCTTCCAACCCAAGGGATGTTATAGCATTTCAATATTTCAATATCTGGGAGGTGTTTTCCTGTCTTTCTTTCTAAGTTTAATAATTATTGTTTGAGTTTAACCAGCTTGGAACCAGAAGAATGGGTCAAATTGATAAGAATTGTTCTGCTTTAGGAATCTAAGAAAAGGAAAACTTTCTCTAATTCTTTCCTTGAAATAACACTGTCTGGTATGAAAACTCCCCTGCTCCAGAGGGTCTGAGGCATGTTCACAACTCTGATTGGAAGTCACAGAGGGAGCCCAGCTGGCCCGCTGCCCTCGGGAGTTCTGCCCACCGTGTGGGCCACCAGGAGAGTTATTTGATGAGGGTGTTGGAAATACAGCTGAGCTGCAGGATGTCAGATAAAATTCTGACACCAAGAAAGAGGACAAAGGCAGTGTGCCCCCTTCTCTTCCCCTGGGAGGCCCTGGTGGAGGCAGGACTTTATCGTGAGACAGTGATGGATGGATTATCCTGTCTCAGGAGGAAAAAAAAAGAAACAAGGCTTTGGGGTAAGGTCCTGGAGGAGGGATGGCTGGCTCAACTGTCCCTCGGCTCAGACTCCACTGAGAATCTATTCAAGTACCTCTAGGTTGAGACAGCAAGAGAACCCTTTGAGACATCTAGTAGGAGAACTGTGACCTTAATGGGGAAGAGCCCTGTATTGTCCCAGCCATGGGGACTACCAGAAAGGAAATGGCATATTAGCAACGGCAGAGATGGTGGTGGCTGATATAGGCCATCAGGAGACAGAGTAGGGAGTGGTTCAGATCCTGGCCTCAGGAAAACTTGAATGTGAAAACCATGTGAATCCCCTGGGACTGTCAGAAATGGAGTTGTACCTTCTGTGGCCTTGAGATTCCAGTGACTCTACTGGGGCAGGGGGTAGGGGGAGGGGGGTAGTACTGAGCCAAAAATATTGTTTTGTTGCCACTATCTCGCCTTTGGCAGATATCAGATAGGAAGTGTTACACATATAGGAAAGCATCTAACTTGGCAGCCTCCTTGGGAGTATAAGGGTTGGGAATTACCCAACTTCAGAGATAAAGCAGCTAATGATTCAAAGTTGTCAACAATTTATCCAGATTCTAGTTGAGGGGGATACTAGCCATATACAGGAATTTATGGAGGAGGAAGGAAGGACATGGAGTTGTGGAGTGCAACCCTTACCCCAAACCTTGTTTTCTAAGGAATTAACCAAGTTCTAAAGACAAACTCTGTTTCAGGACCACAGACAGCAGCAGAGGAGCACTGTCTGAGTGTACATGCCCCCAATAAGTTCTATGTCAATGATGTCCTCTCATCCCTGGGCTCTACATGGAAGCTGCAGGGAACACCTAAGGCTGTGCATAAAACAGTTGAACATCACTATACTATACCTTTAACAACAGAATGAGAAATCAGTTCTCTTTATTCCCAAGTCCAGTCCTAGTCATACTAGGTAATGTTTATTAATCACTTACTATATCCATGTTCTATGTTCTCATTTTACCCTTACAATAATCCTATGAAATTAATTTCATTATTTTATCCATTTTATTGGTGAGCAAAGTGAAAGATGAGGAAGCTGAAAGAAACTGAAAGAGGAAACAGATTAAGTAGCTTTTTATTAGGTCACACAGGCAATCTATATTGGAGTCCATCCTCATGCCATGACATGTAGAATGAAGGAAAAATAAGAGATGTGAAACATCATAGGATGACTTGGCCCGTGAGGTCATCAGGGAGTCATCTACTTTAATGCTTAGGATTGAGAGTTCTGTTTTCTATTAATATTCCGTCTCTTCCTTTTACCTGCAAAAACTAGGACAGGTTATATAATCTCTCCACATTCCTCTCTCCTTTCCCAATGGAACAAATTAAGTGGACCAGACATCCTAGGTAGACTTAGAGTTTGTAAAATACCCTGAAGCTGCTAATAAGGGGGCTTCAGAAATTAGAATGCCAGTTTAATTTTCTAAATTGTGTGGTGTTTGGCTGACATGAGAGATTCACAGATTTTTTTTTAATGTGTAGGCACCTGCAGATCTTAACATCCATGTTCTGCAGGAGATTATATATTATTTAGGTGAATGTCTCACCCAACAAGGATCCTTCCAACCATGTTCCTGAGATGGTGCTGGGCCTTTTAGGACCAGAGAGCTCTTTAGTTCACCAGAAAGCTATCCCTTCACAACAGTGCACTCTTCCTCCACCAATGTACCAAAATACAGCACATCACTCCTGCCAGAAATTTAGTTCTGCCCTTTGATGAGTCCAGACTAAATCATATCCCACTTCCTTATGGTGAGTCATAATGAAGGTGAGTTATTATGCCTCTTACAATGCTCTCTTTTGGGCTAAACTGTCCCAGCTTTGGCTGCTTGCCATTTAACCTTATTCACAAAGTCCTCACCATCCTGGGCTGGGGATGTGGCTCAAGTGGTAGCGCGCTCACCTGGCATGCGTGTGGCCCGGGTTCGATCCTCAGCACCACATACAAACAAAGATGTTGTGTCCTCCAAAAACTGAAAAAATAAATATTGAAATTCTCCCTCTCTCTCTAAAAAAAAAAAAAAAGAAAAAAAAAGTCCTCACCATCCTTAATATATTTCTCTGAATGCACTCAGCTTTTTAGTTGATTTCCCTGAAATGCCTATCACTCCATTGATTCTACGTACATATGTATACTCGGTGTCTTACCTGGAGATAGATGCCAAGAACCACAGAAATCTCAACTCTTGCCGTGGACAGTCTTACTGCTTTGGGATGTGAAACTGGGACACTGTCAATCAATTGCAGTGCAGTGTGGGAAGTGCTGGGGCAAGCCAAGAGGACTCTGAAGACCCAGAAGATGGAGAAGTTGACAGATTTAGGTTTCTGTGGTGGGGATGCTGAAGAATCCAGAAAGAGCAAGACGGACACATTCTGGGAACTGTCAGTGGTTTGGAAATACCAGAGGCAGGATTATAGATCAATGGAGGACAAAGGTATACAATGGAGAGGTCAGCAGGGGCTAGATCACTGAAGGTGTGGTATGAGACTCTATTCTGAGGGCAGTGGGGGAACCACTGAAGGCTTTTAAACAAGAGAGTGACATAATCAAATTTGAATTTTAAGAAAAAATCAACTCCAACCATAAGTTGAAGAGAGGATTGGAGATAGATATAAGACTGGAGGTTAGAGATGCTGTGGCCAGACAAGGGCAGAGCAAGGCAGGACTCGAACCCTCCTTATTTTGAAAGCTGGGCTTCTATCCATATTATCTGTGGTAGTGAGCGATGCTGGCACTCATGTTTCACATAGAGCTCAGGGACAACTGAACCTTGTCTATAGGGAATAAGGATGCTAACTCTTTTTCAGCCTCTAGCCCTTTAACCAACTGTTTTAAATTTAGTCTTGATGGTTCTGGCTCTTCCTGTTAGGATACTAAAATCTTTATGCCTCTTGATTCAACCCTTTCATTTTTTTCTTAAGGAAAACTACTGAAATATTTGCTGAAGGGTGCATGGGCAGTCATCGGTGGTAGAAGCAATACTGAACCCAGCTTTTTCTAACCCCTAAACCAGGCACCCTAGTTTTCTGCCTCTTACTAATAGGGCATTATGTGAAAATGTGGATGTGTAACCGATGTGATTCTGCAATCTGTATTTGGGGTAAAATTGGGAGTTCATAACCAACTTGAATCTAATGCATGAAATATGATATGTTAAGAGCTTTGTAATGTTTTGAACAACTAATAATAAAAAAAAAAAAGAAATTGATTTGTATAGAGGAACTAAACTCAAGATTGGCCAGGAAATGAATAGGTTAGTTGGAAGAACAGGTTTTAGCTTATAGACCCCCATGGCAGGGAGGGAAGACCCTATGTCCCTTTGTAGTACTTTCTCCTAGTGACTAAAAAGATCCCTAAGTTTGAATTTATAATCCACAGGGATGGTGTTACAAGTCTTCAGTCAGCTGAAGGTCACAGTTATTCAAACCCAGTCCTTTTGGCTCTCCACATGCCAGAGGCTTGAGAGAATTTCAAAGGTGAAAAGAAAGAAAAGCATCTTACAAGCTAATGAATACTTGGTTTAGAACATAAAAGCTGTTCAGGGAATCTGAACAGGTGATGGAAAAATGGGACACCCCAGTGGGACTGGGAGCAGGGGAAAACCAAAAGCTCCCTGGAGGAATTCCTAGGGAATCAAGGTTCTTCTCTGCTGGGACCTAATCCATTTGGTCTGTGGTCAGAATTTATTTCCATAGCCCCATGAAACTTCATGACTGGACCTGCTCTCTAAAGTTTCTGACTGGTTTTTCCTCACAGCCCTGGGAATCAGTACTGAACTTCATCCAGATCCCTGTCCCAGGTTGAGTAGCATATCCTAGGTCAGTCCACCCCCCCATCCCAGTACCCATTTCTTTCCAAAGAGATGTTCATGCACTCTCTGTGCGGGCTGGGGGGGGGGGGGAGTGGTGGTGGTGGGGATAGAACCCAAGGCCTTATGCATGCTAGGCAAGCACTCTAGTACTGAACTATACTTACCAGTTTTTATTTTTCATTTGCTTTAAAAATAAAAAAATTAAAATTCCCAAATAGTCCTGCACTCCTAACCACTCATCTTGAATCTCTTCCATTGAGCTCCTAGGACATCCACCCTTTCCCAACTTTCCCAATAGTTGGTCATCTTATCCCTCACTTGAATCCCCACTTCAAGTTATACTAATACAATGAATGCTTTCTTAGTAGCCTTTATTCCTAAGCCCAAAGCTCAAGAATTTACTGAATTTTATTGGTTCCTTCAAAACAAACATATGTTTGTCTTCTAATAACTGCTGATTGGCCAAATTTCACAAAGGGAAAACTTCCAACAATAAGCAATAAGGAACAACTCCAAAACATACCCTTTCAGGGAGAAATTATGTAAACCTTTATCTACTTTTCAAACAATAAACACTAAACATCTCCTAAAAGAGGAGAAACAAACCCACTTGTGTGCATTTTCCTCCAAGTTCTGATACTTAGTATACAAAATGGAAAAGGAAGCCCCATAGAGCCTGAACTGAGACAGTCAGTCCCTTGTCAACCAAGGCCTTTCCCTGTGTTCTAAGAAATCTTCCCTGGCAAAGCCCTGGCCTGAAATCATACTGTTCAGGAGATGAGCTGTCAAGAGAATACTTTTCTTTTTTTCTTTTTTTAGACCACTTTCTATAGCTTTCTATCTGGTTTCCCACATATCTTCAATGACACCTGAAAAAGCTTTGTTGAAGTGAACTGTATTTGTCTGTGTCCCGGTTACTCTAACTGCCTCTCTTCCTTGCCAGGAATTTCCAAAATCTGGCAAGAGATGCCCCCCATCAAGTCCCACACTTCAGGAAATCAAAGCCTCGCTGACACTGAGGACTTCCGGAGGTTTAAACACAAATCGCATTTCAAAAAGAAGGAAGGAAAGAAAGAAAAAAGAAGACTAAAACAAAAGCTTGCTTTTATTACCCTCTTTCAGAGAAGAAGCACTTCAGCCTTTTAGAGCAATGGAGCGCCCAGGTCAGTCCGAATTTGAGAATCCCACAGTCCCAGAATCTTCCTTTGAACTTACATAATGACAACGGGTAGGTGACTCTGTCGGTGCGGATGCTTTACCTCTGCAGGTCTGGGACATCATACAAGACAAGGCTCATCCAGCCGGTCAGCCCTGGCCGCCACCAGCCCTGGTGCTCCCGGGTGCAGGCGCCTCTGGGCCAGGCGCACTCCTGGCCGCCCAACCTCCACCCTCCTGGCACTGAGCGGCTGGAGACTGTCAGGGTGAAGTGGTCAGGTGCAACGTCCTTTGCTGTGTGATTGCTTGGTGCCACCGACTGCTGACTTTAAATCAATGATAGCATCTTCATATGGTGGAATGATAAATAGGAGAATCTGCATTTGCTGCTGTGCATAGCACTGTAAGACACGCTGCTGGATGAATAATAATAATAATAATAATAATAATAATAATAATAATAATAAAAGAAGGTTGCAAACAATATTTAAGGTCCAAATCATGTTCATTTTTACACATGCTTAAAAAAATATCTGGAATGATTCACAAGAAACTTGGAACTGTGGGTACGAGGGAGTAGAAATGGAGAGGAGTGGTTTTATTTTTTTCTGCATTTTTTAAATTTTCTTTTTTTACTTTGTGTATGTGCCCCTAGTACCAGGTTGTAGTCTCTGGATTTCCCATTAAATGGAACTAGAGCTCCTTGGCGAAGTGGATGGCCTGGAATGGGAATTGCATGCAATAACTTTCGGACATCTCCGCTTTTATAAAAAAGAGGGTTTGAAAAATATTCTAGTCAGCTAGCCAGGAGCTGCCAACAAAAGGGTCTCCATCAATGATGAAGTTGTCATGGGTGATTTTAAAAAGAAACTCAATTTCCTAGAAAGGTATCTAGATCAGTTTGCTCTCATTGAGGCTGGGAAAGGTGGTGTGTCTTCAACAGGTCGATTGTGGTAATACCCCAAGCAGAGAAATATTAACTTAATGGACTGCATTTTATTTTTTTAACATGATAGGCAAGAACATTTCAGCATGTAAAGATGATAATGAGGGGCTGGGGATGTGGCTCAAGTGGTAGCGCGCTCGCCTGGCATGCGTGCGGCCCGGGTTCGATCCTCAGCACCACATACAAAACAAACATGTTGTATCCGCCGATAACTAAAAAATAAATATTAAAAAAAAAAGATGATAATGAACTCCCATGTATTGATGCCAAACATCATTAATTAACATGACTCATCCTGTTTCAGACCTGACTCACCTCTATATTCTTACACCCCAAATATGATGCTGTTTTATCTGATGATATGTATTCCTGTAAGTTAAGGACTCTCCTTTTATAACGTTAAATATCTAAAGTATTCAAATTTCCAAACAAGATCTATACATTGTATCTTGTTGCTATGCTACTCTTATGTCCATTTTAATTTATAGGCTTCCCTGCCTGCTATCTATCTGTCTATTTATTTATTTATTAGTTGTAGATGGACACAATACCTTTATCTTATTTTTTTTTATGTGGTGCTGAGGATCAAACCCAGTACCTCACACATGAGGCAGGCACTCTACTGCTGAGACATAACCCTAGCGCCTTTCCCTATTTTTACCTTGCAGTTTGTTGAAGAGGCTGAGTCTTTTGTCCTGTGTAGTTTCCCACATTTTGGATTTTGTGTATTATATGCCTATCATAGTTTTTGTTTTTGTTTTTTGTCATGCTGGGGATAGAATCCAACAACTTGTGCATGCTAGGCAAGCTGTCTACCAGAGTTACATCCCCAGCCTACCCATGGTATTTTTTAACATGTCTTTTTTTCCTACTTTCTATAAATTGGTAGGTAGATCTAGAGTTGGCCTGATTTGGGTAGAATTCTTTGGCAATAGTATTTCATAGGTGGTGTCTTCTACTTCCGTCAAGAAAAAAAATATAATGAATGCCCTGTGTCTTTCTTTCTGTTTGCAGTCCTTGATGACTATTATGGGTTGAATTGTGTTTCCCCCAAAAGATATGTTGACCCCTAAACTTACATGCCTGTCAATGTGACCTTATTTGGAAATAGGGTTTTTACAGATGTAATCCGGTTAAAATGAGGACATACTGGATGAGGGCAGGCCCTAACCCTGTCCTCATAAGCAAAGGAGAAGTTGAACACAGGGAGAAGTTGGCACTAGAGTGAGGCACTACAAGCTGAGAAATCCTTGGTTGTGGGCAACCACCGGAAGCTGGAAAAGCAAGGAGAATCCTTCTCCAAAGCCTTCAGAGGAGCACAGCCTGCTAGTATCTTGATGTCAGATTTCTAGTCTCCAGAATTGTGAGACAATGAATTTATTGTTTTAAGCACCTGGTTTGTGGTACACTGTTATGGCAGTTCTGGGAAACCCTTTCAATCACTGTTGCTCAGAACAATTATTTCTTTAAGGACATGCAAAATGATAACATTCTTTAATTATTGACTGGCATACCCTAAAAAAAGAAGCATCTTCTCCTCTGTTGGTTACCTTGAAGTTCAATTTATGTGGCTAAGTTGGTTTCTTTTTTTACTTTCCCGTTTTCAGAATAATAAGTTGGTTCCCCAATATCATCCAAAGGTGAACAATGGTATTTATTTTTCCTTTTGGAGCATCGCTATGAATATGTGCATTTTCAACAGGATTTGTGTATTCCATCCTTTTCTGTTATTCTTATTCATGTTCAAAGTGTCCCATTTGTGGCCAGTGGAAGCCTTGACAAGTTGACTTATGAGTCCTATTGATGTGACCTCAGGAACCTCTGCACTTTCCTTGCCACCCGGTCTGCCACCATGTCTCAGGCTTGAGTGTGCAGTTCCTGCTCCCAGCCATCCATTTTCCCAAGAAGCCCTAGTTCCATTTAATGGGAAATAGAATTTAGAGATCATAATCTGGTATTGGGGCACATATTGCATTTGGTCAGTTACTCTTTCTAAGTCTTCTTAGTAGACAGAGCCAGGAAATAGACTTTTGAAAATAAGAAACTTTATCAACAGTTCATATACTAACTCAAATTTAAGATCCTAGAATTCTTGCTACATTTTTAAATTTTATATTTGTATTTCTTTTACAGTGAATATGGTTTCTATCAACATTAGCATAATTACTTATTTGCTTTATCCTACAATATAGAGTTCATCATTTCAGAATAATACCAGTATTATTACCAACAATATAATTATTAAAAAGCTTAAGAATTTTGTGGGGATTCTTTTCATTTAGGATCCCATGAGGATATACAAATTATTTTTTTCCAGTGTAATATAGTAAAGAGAAAAGATTTTAATATGAATATTCATTTTACATGAATCATAGTTGTCCAGTGTTTCAAGTACAAAGACAAAAATTATCTGGTTTAAAATTACCCTTATTTCCTTTTGATTAATTCTGACTAGATATAAGCAATCAATTTCCTATCTTTCCATATAATAAAAATATAACAGTGCATACATTTTTCCAAGCTTTATGCATAAATTGTCTTTGTACATGTGTTTGCATACCATTTTCCTTTATCACTGCACTCCACAAATCCATCTTTGTATCTGTGCATGTGCTCTATAAAAAAAAATGTAGTAGAATCTGAAGTTGATAGACAATTTCTTGTTATAAAATCTCTTGAAAGAATTTCCTTCTATATGGTTGGCCCCAAACACAATGTACAGAACCCTTTTTGTTTCATTTTGCTTTTGATTTTAGGGATTTTTTATATTTTTAATTTGGTATACATTCTTAAGTAAAATACTCTCATAATTCCAAAATCAAATCTATACAAGTTATATTCAGAGATGTCTAATTTTTAATTCTTTTTCTTTCCTGTTTCCTCCATTCCTTTACATACAGGCATTAAAAATAGGATTTTTCTTTCACTGTTTTTAAATTTTTTTTAGTTGTTGATAAAACTTTGTTTAATTATTTTATTTATATGCAGTGCTGAGGATGGAAAACAGTGCCTCACACATGCCAGGCAAGTGCTGAGCCACTACCCCAGCCCCTTTCACTGGTTTTTTGAAATGAGTCAAACCTGCTGTCATTATAGTGTCAACAGTAATTTACTGGGGTATGTTTTACATACACTATACTGCTTGGTGAATTTGACAAATATATACATCCATGAAACTAAATTAATAGAAAAAACATTTCCAGAAATTTACCTTTGGGCTGAGGAGCCCAAGAGGTAACTCCCACCCCTCAGAAATAGTTACAATTCTGATTCCTATCACCAGAAATTAATTTTGCTTAATCTTGACTTTTACATTCATGAAATCATAAAAAGTGCACTTTTTGGTATCTGACTCAATTAATGCAATACATTAAAGGTTATCCATGCTATTGTATTAGTAGTTCACTGTTTTTAATTACTAAATAGTATTCCATTGTAAAAAATACATCACAATTTGTTTATCCTTTCACTAGTTGGTAGACTTCTGCATTGTTTCCAGTTTTGTCTGTTATAAATAAAGCTGCTATGAACATTCTTTTATATCACCGTTTTGTGGATAGAGGCATTCATTTCTCTTGGTGCACACTCTGGAATGGAATTAGAAGTGGAATTTCTAGATCATAGGCAGTGCTGTTATCAAACTGGCTGGTATAACTCTTCCCAACTCTGTCTTTGTGTGTGTGTGTGTGTGTGTGTGTGGTGCTGGGGATCTCACCACATGCTGAGTAAACAGTCTACCACTGAGCTATATCCTGGGCCTCCTATTAGAGTTTCAAATGACTTCATATTGGGAACTCAAAATCATCCATGGTGGGACTATTTATTCCATGGACATTGACAAGTGTTACAAATGAGGACTTTCTTCTCCTCCATGCCCAGAGCCAACTGTTAAAAATTTATAAACACACTACTAGTTAAGGGAAGGTATCTAATTTTATTAATTTAACCTTCCAGGTTCCCAAAGCAGGGTACCATTTTATATTCCCACTAGCAGTGCACAATAGTTCCCACTGCTTATCTTTGCCAGCACTTGGTATGCAGCAGTCTTTCTAATTTTAGCCTTTGTGGTACTGTCTTATTATAGTTTTCACTTTTGTGTTCTTGATGACTAACTATATTGAATACCTTTTCATATGCCTATTGGCCTCTGGATGTTCAGTGTATTGACCCTTTGTCTTGTAACTGGACTAAATTTACTTATTTGTTCCAGTAGTTTATTTGTAGAGTCCTTAAATATATCAATGTCTGCAATCATGTCATATGCAAGTAAATAGTTTTTTTTCTTCCTTTCCAATTTTTATCTTTTTCCATGCCTTGTACTTTTAAAAAAATAAGCCCAGCATATTTTCTTTTCTTTTTTTTTTTTTTTTGCCCAACATATTTTCTTAGCTAAATTGTAACTTATTGTATATGTTTTAATCCACCTTACTTTTCCACTTAACAGTATATCTTGGAGCACTCTACATCAGATATAGATACAATATGCTTTTTAGTTGATCTTATAGAAATAGAGAGTGCTATAGTGGTTTCCAGGGCCTGGAAAAGGTGTTGGGGCCTAGGAATGGAAATGGGGAGATGGAGAAAGCAGTGTCAACAGATATGGGGTGGGAATATAATAGGAGGGGCAGCTTCTAATGTTTGATAGCACAGTAAGATAATTATGATTGATAGCAATTAATCATTTAAAAAGAATTAGTAGGAGAGAATTTTGAATGACAAATATCTGAGGTAATGAATATGCCAACTACCCTGACATACTCTTTACATATTATATGCACATGTTAAATGTCACACTGTACCCATGAAGCTCTATGTGTCAATTAAAAATTTTTTAAAAGATATTGCTTTATAAACAACAAATCACATTGGTATTTAAAATTATAATATACCAAGAAAAATATAGAAAAAATAAAAATTTAAAAATAAAAGATACTACTTTATTAAAAATAAATTATTTTGCTGAATCCCAGCTACTCACGAAGCTGAGGCAGGATTGGCAGGATTGAAAATTTGAGGCCAGCCTGGGCAGTTTAGTGAGACCATGTTTCAAAATTTAAAAAGAAAGAGAGAGAAAGAAAAAGAGAGAGAGAACCACCATTTGATCCAGCTATTCCTCTCCTCGGACTATACCAAAAGGACTTAAAAACAACATACTCCAGGGACACAGCCACAACAATGTTTATAGCAGCACAATTCACAATAGCTAAACTGTGGAGCCAACCTAGATGCCCTTCAGTGGATGAATGGATAAAAAAAAATGTGGCATATATACACAATGGAATTTTACTCAGCAATAAAAGAGAATAAAATCATGGCATTTGGGCGGTAAATGGATGGCGTTGGAGAAGATAATGCTAAGTGAAGTTAGCCAATCCCCCCAAAACAAATGTCGAATATTTTCTCTGATATAAGGAGGGGTAGGGAGGGGGAGCATGGGAAGAATAGATGAATTCTAGATAGGGAAGAGGGGTGGGAGAGGAAGGGAGGGGGCAGGGGATTAGCAAGGATGGTGGAATGTGATGGACATCATTATTCAAAGTACATGTATGAAGACACGAATTGGGTGTCAACATACTTTATATACAAACAGAGATATGAAAAACTGTGATATATATGTGTAATAAGAACTGAAATGCAAAAGAAAGTACATGTATAAAGACACGAATTGGCGTGAACATACTTTATATACAAAGATATGAAAAATTGTGCTGTATATGTATAATAAGAATTGTAGTGCATTCCACTGTCATGTATTTAAAAAAATAAAATCAATTAAAGAAAAAAAACAAAAAAGAAAAGAAAGAAATGTATTTGTTGGGCTTTCCCTCTACCAGCTGACAGTCTTCTTCTGGTAATGAACTATTAACAACTTGGCAAGGTCTAGTTATGGGATCTTTCTGATGCCCCTCTGTTGATTGAGAGTCAGAAATCTGCATAAGAAAATGTTCCTCTTAAGTGGTCATACCCTGCCACCCAGCTCTCCTCAACAACCCTTCCACACATCCAGTTCCAATTGTTTTATCACTCATGGTTCAAAAAACTTCATTCTCTAACTCCTAAAGTAATACAAAAAGTAGATACTTCATCCAGTCCCTGCATCTAGTTCACCAGAACACATTTGTGAATGTAATTTGATCTGTGAAATTTCTCAGACAGCATTTCATATCTTCTAAAAAAAATCCATTCATGGGAACAAATTTCAATGTAGACTGCTATAATTCTGCTGAAAAACACAGGGTTTTACAGTATGGCTTTCCATCAGGCCTGATAGGGAGCTGCTCAGAATGAGTTCTGTGTCCAGAACTACAGCCTAACTCCTTCTGAGCATCTTGAAAGTAGTTGGAGACAAGTTTTAAATGTAAACACTCTTTTGCCTAGCAACTTCACCTATACAAATGTACCATATCACAAAGATAGAGCATGTCAGGGTTCAAAGCTGTTTATTTCAGCATGTCTTTTAGGCATCTTTTAGATGTCTACAAGAATAAAAATGATCTCAATGTATTCTTGTAGCACATCATTTAAGATAAATTAAGCAAAACAGTAAGATGAAAAATAGTTCGTATAATAAAATCACATAGTGTAAGCTTGAAAGAGTTGCATGATGAATAAATGAATCTATTAGCTATGTAGCAGGTGTATGCACTAATTTTTCTGGAGGGATGAATACACTGTTGAATGCAACCATTGTGTATTTCTAGGTTAAGACTGGTGAGCAGCAGGAAATAGAGAATTTCACTTTTTCTAAAGTCCCACCAAAATTTTCCTCCTCCTCCTCCTCCTCCTATGATGATGATGATGATGATGATGATGATGATGATGATTGAACCCAGGAGTACTTAACCACTGAGTCACATCCTCAGCCCTTCTTTTATTTAGAGACAGAATCTTACTGAGTTGCTTAGGGCCTCACTAAGCTGCTGAGGCTGGCTTTGAATTTGCGATCCTCCTGCCTTAGCCTCCTGAGCCACTGGGACATATTATTTTTAATGAAATAAATACTTCTTTTAAAATAATGATTGACTGAAATATCCTTATTTAAGAGAACTCAATCAGATAAGTCTTCAATGTGGAGCATTTTATGATACTAAAAAATGACATGAAAAAACAAGAAAGGTAAGAGATTGCATTAGGTTAAAATAGACTAAAAAGACATAATAACCAAATGCAAATGTGCCTCAATTCAATTTTTGGTTAAAAATAACTATAAAAGACATTTTGGGGACAAGTGGAAAATTTTTAATAAAAACTGAATATCAGATGATATTATTTTTAAAAAACTTTAAATCATTCTCTTTCTCATTTGACAATAGAAGCATATAAATGTTTTGTTTTGCTGGCTCCGGAGGTCCATCATGAAGGTAAACACAGCAGGATATTCAGAATAAAAATGAATTGTTGCATATTCTGCAGGTGCCTCTGCTGAGGGAATTGTCACTCTGGGCCAAGAACAGGGAACCTGATGGGCAGCTGAGGGGAGATGGAGCAGCTGCAGATCTAGCTGCTGTCCCATGTCAATACAGTGACAGCTGAAGTGTCAATGAGCTTGAGTTGGAAAGACCTGGTGTCCCTGCATTGACCTGAGTGTAAAGGCAACTGGATGATATCGAATTGGATTAGGTATGACCTCAGGATTGTGGTTATGTCATGGATATCCTTCATATTGGGCAATAAATGGTAAAGATTTTAGGGTAAAGTGTCATTATGTCTGCAGCTCCCTGTCAAAATGAGAGAGAGAGAGAGAGAGAGAGAGAGAGAATATGAGTGCAAATGTGGCAAATTATTAATAACTAATGAATCTAAGTGAAAGGCTGCACATGTTCATTGTGTTGGGAACTATAAGAAACTTTCAGCTTCTCTGTGCATTTGAAAGATGTTTTTCATGATATGCATGCAAGGCAAGAACTCTACCACTGAGCCACACCTATCTCCTGAATTAAAACAACAACAAAAGTTCAGGATAAAATTAATGACAGGGTTACCATGGGACCAATAAATTACTGTACTCACTATTATGAACTGATTTTAGCCTGAAATAAGCCTGAAAACAAAGCCTTTTGAGCCACCAGAACTTAGGAGAGAGCCTAGATTGACCTGGGTTTTGGGACAGCTCTCACCCACCGGGTAAAAGCTTTACCACTGAACTACATCACTAGCACCCTGTTAGACTTGCCATCCTCCTGCCTCCACCTCCCGTGTAGCTGGGATTACAGGTGTGTACTACCATGCCTGGCTAGTATTCACCTTATTTATTCTACTCCCAGATCTGACTGAAACCTATGAAATGTAGTCTAAATTGCCCTGGCCTTTTAGTCTCCCAGCTACTACAAGGTTTTAGTCAGCTTGTTGATTGCTGTGATTAAAGACCTGACAGGAACAATTTTAGAGGAGGAAAAGTTTATTTGGGGGCTCATGGTTTCAGAGGTCTCAGTTCATAGACAGCTAGATCCATTCCTTGGGACTCAAGGTGAGGCAGAACATCATGGTGGAACAGTATGGTGGAGGTAAGTGGCTCACATGATGATCAGGAAGCAGAGAGAGACTCCACTCACCATATACAAAATATATATACCCCAACGCCCACCTCCTCCGGCCACACCCTACCTGCCTTCAGCTGCCACTCAGTTACTCCCATCAGGAGATTAATCCACAGATTGGGTTAAGGATTTCATAACCTAATCATTTCATCTCTGAATGTCCTTGCATTGCCTCACATATGGGCTTTGGGGGAACACATCACTTCTAAACCATAACTTGCAGGGTTTTCACTGGTTTCCTAAAACAGCCAGTCAGGTAACCTGTAGTGATAAAATCTCCAGTGGGTCTATCTGCCTGTGCGAAGCAGCCTGTCTGGGTTTGGGGTCCTGGAAAGGTCTGAGCCTCTAGCAGGGGAAGTTGGTTTCTTGGTGGGGCAATTTGAGTGGCCCGAGAGAGAGCCTTTAGTAGTCCATAGTTCATCCACTTCTTAGTTGAATCCCCACCCTGTGCTGGGAACTAAAGTACTACTGATAACACAAGAGTACGGTGCACAATAGCTATGGTTTATTATTTGCTTGTGTCAGGTACTTTGCTGAGCGGTTTATGTATACTGCCTCACCTTTATAGCTACCCTAGATACTGCTGTTCACAATAAGGAAACGGATCCTCAAAAGGGATAGTTAATTTGCCTAGGGGCATTCAGCTAATAAGCTTGGATGCTGGGATTCTCCAGTTTTATTCCACTACTCCCACCTACAACTGGACTTCCAGGCACCTGACACCTCTGGTTCCTCTAACAGACCCTACTTCTAACCTCAGGGACTTCCCCTGCTGTTTACTTTCCCCCAACCCTTCCTAGCTAGCTAAATCTTCTTCATCTTTCAGTTTATATCACTCCTCTAGGGAAGCCTTTCTGAAATCTCCTCTTGTCCTTATCATACTATCATAAAATCACATGTTTAATAATCAGTTCCCTCATTAGCCTTTGTACGGGGCCATGGTAAGGACTCTATATTCTGATTCTAGACTGAGGTTGTGCTGCTTTGGCGCAGAAAAAGCAGGGAGGGAGGGAGGCAAGATGTGGGAAGGGAGTGGGAAGGCAGCAGCTGAGTGTCTAGCTGTCAGATTTAGTTAACACTTCGACTAAGGCACGTGGGCATTGAATTGTAGGCAATTCACTTCTTTATAGGAGGTATGGTGAAGAGACCACTCAATGGTTAACAGAATCATTCGAGCAGCAACAGCTTCTATTTGTGAGATGAGATTCCCAAGGACCAGGTGTAGGGTGTGAAGACTTGTCTGGCTGTGCTAGCCAGCCTTCATTCACCCAGGCGTCCATTCATTCATATCTTTCCATTGAGCTCTGGGGAATAGGGTAGAGATGGAAAAGCAGCCCCTGTTTGCGTGGAGCTTACATTCCACTGGGAATGGCAGACAATGACTAATAAATGTAGAAAGTGCCAGGTGGATGTAAGTGGAATGAAGCAGAGTAAGAAGATAACAAGGGATGAGAAGGGCTGCTTGGGAACAGGGGTCAGAGAAGGCCCTTCTTTGAGAGAAACTTGGTTTAAGGGGAAAGTGAGCCATACAGATACCTAGGAGAAGGGTGGTCCAGGGTTGCATGAGACACGTTGACAGAAAGTCTTTGGAAATCCGAGCCTCTTCCTTCAGCACTTTAAAGTAATAACTTAGTATGTGAGTTGTTTAGGAAATGAGGACAAACTGAACCCATGTGTGTGCTGCTGGGTAGCAGGCACTTTGCTACAGCGTTTTATGTAAAGGGATGAATTGTGTCCAGCCCCTGACACATGTCACAGGCTTCTCATGTGCACCCTTCTCCTTCCCTGGCCCCAGGATGGGACAACCTTCTCCAGGGTATTACTCAGAATTTGGGGCCAGTTAATTCTAGGTGACTCGGGTTTCTGCTGCCCTTGGCCTCCACCTGAAATGTAAACCCTCAGGACAGGTCTCCTCATTCTCAACCCTGTATTATTCTCAAGGTCCTTCTCACTGACCTCATCTCCACTCCACCTCCTGGAATTCCCTCTCCTATTCCTCCAGAGGATTCTCTGGGGCCCACGAAAGGTAAAGGAAACCCCAGACCTCATTCTTTTGTCCTCCTAGAGACTCCTCTGTAACCTTCCTTTCCCACCTTCTCCAGGGAAGGGTGCTCATTTTCTCACATCCTGTGGAGTTGAGAGATCCCCAGAGGGGCTCAGCAGTGTCCTAGATCCTGTGATGCTTGTCCTCTCCTTTATGAAAAGATCCTCTGATCCTCATGCCATCCACCTCTTCTTCCCTATTTTACCTCATGGATGTGACCTACCCAATCCTGGGTCTCTCCTAATAGTTACTGAGGTCCACAGTGTTTCTCCCACTTTGAGTCTTACCATCACCTTGGAGAATGTTAATGTCTGGTTCACGTGTCTTGTGCTTCTTCATACAGAATGAGCTCCGTCTGCTCTTTACTCAAGCCACCCCAAACTCAAGCACAGAGCCCAAAAGAGAAAATGGAGATGGTGAAGTAAAGAGAAGTAAAGAGAAAGTAAAAACAAGGTACAGAAGCCAGGATTTTCTCTACTGACCAGGCTGGGAAGCACGAAACTCCACTTGGGAGTAGGCTTGACATTCTCTGTGGGTGGTTTCATTTGATTTAAAAACATATTTGGTCTGGTTAGTAAAACATTTTGTTCTTAAAAAGACACCATAACACACATTATACTAAACACACAAAGAAAATAAAATATATCCAAACCTCACTGAATATCATTTAACCATTACTTGCCAAGTGATAACATCCTTTGCGTTTAAGGAGCACTTTCACATTTTTACTTCATTTCAACCTCAAAACAGTCTTCTCTTGGTTTTCCTGCATGATTTTTTTTTAATATTTATTTTTTAGTTTTTGGTGGACACAACATCTTTATTTGTATGTGGTGCTGAGGATCGAACCCGGGCCACACGCATGCCAGGCGAGCGTGCTACTGCTTGAGCCACATCCCCAGCCCCCTGCATGATTTTTTAATGGCTCAGATTCACTGTTGTGAAATCTCGACATGAGTGGACTGGATCAACTAAGGCTGATTTGACCAAATGGTACATCCTCAGCTGTGCTGGTAGTAAGTGGGTCACTGTGGTTCCAGAGAAGTTAGTTTATTTTGAGGCCAGTCCTCAGACAGCAGAATCCAGTGCTGGGTGGAGCGAGCTGGAGAGGTCATAGAAAGAGTTCCATCCCAGCAGGAAAAATGGAGTACCTTGACAAATCAAGTGTGAGGCCAGCCCTCTAAGGACTGAACAAACAGCAGAAGACAAGGAGAGACCACCATACATGGTGTCAGCAAGAGTAACTCCAGGTCTCACCAAATAAAAAGGATGAGAACCCCAATGTGCTGCTGGCCTTGAGAAGCAGGAGGAACCTCAAAACAGGACAGATTTTCTTAGATAAAACTCTAAGCTACAAACTATAAAGGATAGTATAAGATTGACAGATTTAACTACATAAAATTTAAGAACATCTGTTCATCAAAAGAATCATGAAGGAGTGAGAAGATAAGCCACACACTTGGAAAATATTTGCAATACATACAACCCACAAGGGATTAGTATCAAGAATATATAAAGAACCCTTGCAAATGAACAGTATAAAAATGGATAAAGCATATGAAAATGTATTTCAGAAGTAAAAAACATGAACTGGGAAAAATTAAGATGACTGACATTATCAAAGGATATGGAACAGCCCATTTTGGTGCGAGTATAAACTCGTTCAATCACTTGGGAGACCTAGTTAGTATTATATAGTAAAGTTGAAAACTATAAATATCTAGTAATTTCACTCTTAAATACATGCACAAATTAGGATTTTTCAACCTTAGCACCATTGACATCTTGAACCAGATAATTCTTTGTTATAAGAAATTTCTCCTGTGCATTGTGGAATGTTTTGCTAGCAGCATCCACAGCCTCTACTTGCTAGATATCAGCAGCAGTGCCTTTACCCTAGCCATGAAAACCAAAACTGTGTGGGATGTTTACTGAATATCTGTGACACTGCTAAAAATCACCTCCTAATTGATAACTACTGCCATAGCTCATGTGCACTAACTCATTTCAATCAATGAGAATATTCAGAATATCACTGTACAAAATTGCAAAAGAGCATAAACATACAACAGAAAGAAAGAAGGGAGGAGGGTGGGAGGGAGGAAGACTAAACTGTGGTGAACAATTACAATAAAATATTACGATTCTAAACATAAGTGAACTCCCCACAATGGAAATGACTCTTAAATATCAAGGGAACAAAGTTTTACAAGAATATGTTTGGCATCAATGTTTCTATAATGTTTAAAACATGTGAATAGTATCTTATCTGGGGGTACATACTTTGGGGGGTGTAGTAGTTTGCATTTTCCCCAAATGGCTGCAACAACTTTTCTGGTCCCATTTCTCTTCTGGAACCTTATGCTCTCCCATTTTGGGAGAGTGGAGTCAGTATTCCCTCCTTGCATCTGTGTGGGACTTCGTGACTGCTTCAACCAATACTATGTGACACTGTGTGATTTCTGAGGCTAGGTCACAAAAGGCAATACAACTTCTGCCTGGTTTTCTCTCTTGGAATGCTCTCTTTGGCACTGTGCTGTGAGGAAGCATAGACCACATGGAGAGGCCCACATGGAGCTTCAACCCAGCACCAACAGTCAGCCTGCTGACTGAGTCATTGGAAGTAGATCCAACAGCCCTCAGTTGAGCTGCCCCAGCTGTTCCTGGTTGAAACAGGGATGACTTTTCCCTACAGAATCCTGTGAAAACGATAGATCTGTGAGAAGATGGGGGAAGAAAATTTGTTATTTTACACGACTAAGTTTCAGAGTGTTTTGTTAAACAATGATAGGTATCTGGAAGAAATGGGGAAAGCTAGTGAATGGTAAGGGAATAAGAAATGTAAAAGTTAGGATCCTGGTGATAGACGGGGAAGGGATGGAACATACTGGACTGGAGTTGGGGGAAAGCTGCCTGCCTCAGAATGTCCTGGCCTGGGAGCAGAGCCTACTCTGATAGTTCAGAGGAGATAACCACAGACCTTTCCTGCAGCTGTGCCGATGGTCAACGGTTCTTTTCAGCATTCAAGAGCTGAAGAAAAACCCAAGTCCCAAAGGGGAAGAAAGTGTTCTGATGAGACAGAATTGCAGAGTAGGGCCCAACCTACTGAGGCCCTTTCAATGCAAGGCCCCAGCTTTCCTGAAGGGCTAGATAGAGGCTGCCCAGAGAATGGTCTTCTTAGGCAATGCTCTTTTGGTTGTTTAATCAACACTTACAGTTATCTGTTGACATTTTGGAAACAAAACCAAGAACCCTTGAAAGCACAAAGTCAGCATTGTACCTCTGAGCCAATAGGAATATTCAGAACCGGCTCTGAGCAGTGGCGTGAACACTGAG
This sequence comes from Marmota marmota marmota, assembly GCF_001458135.2. Classification (NCBI taxonomy): domain Eukaryota; kingdom Metazoa; phylum Chordata; class Mammalia; order Rodentia; family Sciuridae; genus Marmota; species Marmota marmota. The sequence goes on along the minus strand of NW_026000076.1, from coordinate 5,551,603 downwards.
CGCTTATTCTCCAGAGAGAAGGTCTTTGTGTGCAGATTCTGCTCTAGGCGAGACTGTGGTGCTGAAAAACATTGACACTGGTGCTCCCTCTATGAGTCCCCTTACTCCTGTGGGGAACTCCAAGTTCTGTGGATCCAGTGTTAGTGGCAAATCTGAGGCCTGAAGAAGAATTCTGTTCTGCTTGCAGTTCCTTTAAAGGACCAGCCTGGGAGAGGTAGAGTTGAAACTGAGCAACTGGACCACTCCAGAAACTGGGGCATATCATTCATTTTTGTTCTGTGAATGAGCAGATAGCTGAAGGTGCCCTTTAAACCTCAACCTGATGGCTTCACCCAAAGAGAGCACATTAAAAAAGAAAGAAACCCTAAAACGCAGCTTTTTCTAGTATAGAAATGTAGTATAAAAGTACTTTGAAAACTCCAAATGAAAGGTATCACTATTATTTGTTATTTGTTATGGACATATTCTTTTCTAAATCAGAAAGCCTCAAGTCAAATGCTTGTAAGACAAAATATGTGAGATGGTAACAGGGAGTGGTGGGGACTGTGGCAAATCGGGGAGGGACACTACTACTCAGCTTCAGTTCACTGCTGGTTTATCCAATCTTCTGATTGGGAAGAGGAGCCAGAAATTCAGATAAATAAAAATTCACAATTCTTATAATAACATGCCAGCTGAAGCAAACACGTATATGAGCCACATTTTGGTTAAAAGGAATACAACACCATATAGGATCACAAGAAAATATCTTGAGAGAATAGAACCAACAACAACTAATGAGTGAATATGTATCAGAAAAACCAATAAGCATAATACAAAATCGGTGGTGGTCTGGTGACAGATTATATTTTCCAGAGGGTTGCCACAATATATTCCATCTTGCATGCTATTTATATGATGTAACCATGATACTCCTTCCATTAACTGATGGAGACTACTTTTCCTCCCCTTGAACATGAATAGGACTTTATGATTTTCTGAAGCAACAGTATGGTAGAAATGACACTATGTGACCTCTGAAGGTAGGTCTGGAATCTACCCCTTGTCTGGGGATGTTCACTCCAATAACCCAGCTTCCATAATGTGAGGGAGCCCAGGCAGCTCACAGAGAGGTCCATGTTGAGAGGAATCAAAACACTCAGCCCACACACCCAGTGGAGCTGCTAGGTAAAAGCCAGTTCCAACTTGTCAGTTATGTGAGCCATCTTGAGAGTGGATCTTCCAGCTTCTATTTGAGCAGCCCCCATGGAGACCCTGGAGAGCAGAGACAAATCATGCTCAGCCTGCCAAACTGCAAATTCATAAGCAAAAAAAAAAGACTGCTCTTAAATCACTAAGCTTCGGAGTGGTTTTCTTTTCTTTTCTTTCTTTCTTTCTTTCTTTCTTTTTTTAACACAGTGATAGATTATAAAACCAGGATATATTGAATTTTTAGACAGAAATATTCTGAAAGGACAAAGAAAGAAAACCAAGATTTACCCAGGACCTCCAAAAGCACATTTTTTTTTTAAGGTTAAAGGGAATAGGAATTTTTCTTTTGCGTTTCCCAAGTTGAGACACAGCTTTCTGAGACAAATAATGGGGGGAATGGATGATCCAAGGCCTAACTCAAATTCAATTTTAGAGTCAGGCTGAGGAAGGAGTTGTAACCCTTCCATATCTGAGTGCAGTACTGTCCAAATCCTTTTCAAATGTGAAGAGTGGGCATTTTTATTTACAATCCGGGCCAGGTTCCTCAAAGTGGGATTCTCACATTGTCTCCTGCATTCGCCTTTCTCAGAATAGGGCCTGGAAAACTATGTTCCAAGCAATGATTTTTATACCAATTTAGGAACCTGAACCTCACCCATTTACCATCCAACCCTCCCAGACATTTTCTTGGGGCTTATTCTTAGAGAAATGCTCATGATTTAACATTTAAGCAGCCTGTGGCATTGCCAGGATAAGACAGTGCATCTTTTTCTCAGCAGGCAGAGGCCCTGGCATTGGCTTGAAGAGGTGGGGGAAGGGGCCTCTAAGACAGCCCGGGTGAAAATTTACACTGGACCAGTCAGGCATGGCCGTAGAGCCTTTTCCTGCCAGAAGAGATGTTTATCACTCCCCCAACCCCCGCCCCCTGGCCCCAACACTACTCTTTGGGCATTTGCCCTCCTTAATCCACATCAAATCACCACTCAGGCCCAACCAACAGGGTTCCACCAGGACCTGCCTTCCCTTAGTAATGAAAGGATTTAGGTGATGAGAATCAAGCAGAAAGTCAGCAAGTATGATTTTAATAAGAGGATAGCTGAATATGTTAAGGTATTTTCTTTGGAAGTAAGAGGAAAATGCTCGCCAGCAAATAGACACTGAATCTAATATGTGTAGGCCTTTTCTGTGCAGGTATTTTGTTAGGCCCTTACCATAGAGGAAAGTGAAGACCCTTTGCCTTGACCAAAAACCTTAAGATGTCACCTGCAAGGTGTGAGAATATTTATTATCCCATATCCACAAAAAGTACAGGTGTAAATATCTACTAACATATCTATCAGAGAATTGAGAAGAAAAAATGTCAAACTTATCACTGTGGTTGTAAGTTGGGGTGAGAATGAAGTAGAGTGTGAGATCAGGATGAAATGTTACTTTCTAGAATAAACTTCTCATTTGATCCAGTGCTGCAATAATAATGATAATAAATAAATAAATAAATTTCTCCAAGAAGTTTCTTTTATCTTTTTTGGCAATGACAATGTATTAATAAAATATAATAGGAAGTATTAATAAGAAGATATTATAAGAATACCTATAATGTTTACATTTTAAAAATTATTTTTATAGAGATATAAAAACCTGTTTTAAGTATATTCTTTGGCAAGTTTTGACAGATATTTATATCCCTACAAACATCACCCCAATCAGGATATAGAACATTTACATCACATCCCCAAAGAAATTTTGTCCCCTCACCTCTGCCCCAGACAACAATTAATCTGCTTTTTGTCCCTACAGATTATTTTTTTCCTGTTGTCTAGATTTTATGTAAACTGGAATAATAGATTATGTCTTTTGTTTATAGCTTCTTTTACTTGAAACATTTTTGAGACTCACTCAAGTTATTATAGTGTCAATAGTTTGTTCTCTTATTTATGAATAGTATGCTGTTGTATAAATATATAAATATATGGTTATTCAGTCATTATTTAAAAGACATTTGAGTTCTTTCCAGTTTGGGGCCTTCATTCATAAAAAGTTGTTATGAACATTTGTGTTCAAGTCTTTGTGTGGAAATACATTTATTTCTCTTGAGAAAGTATCTAGGAGTAGAATTGTGAACATCAAGGGAAATGTGTTTAATTTTATTTTAAAAGATAAGTACTTCAAATTGTTTGTAATAATTCTTCTCACAATTTATGCTAAATAAATAGTCATGGATGTATGTAATAATTTAACTACCAGAATCTTCAATCATAACATTGCTTATACGTTTGCTACAATTTAACATACAACTTTGTTATGGAATGCCACATGAAAATTTAAGTGGATAGTTCAGGAATTAAAATGACATAAAACCCCAATAAAGAGGAAAGAGCCTTCGGTAGATGGAAATTTTAGTAAATACCTTGGAAACAGAAAGGGTTGGATGAATGTTGACAGCAGGAGTGTGGACTACAGCCAATGAAAGCTCAAAGGTGGTCTATAGACGCTGAGCGGTATCTCAGCCAGGAAATCAAAAGGACCCCAGATAGTGGGAATGGAAATGGGCTGAGTCCCTGGAGCTCTTGGCAGCTGAAGTCAGAGCAGCTAACTTTGATTGACTTCTACTGCCACAGGCAGCAGCTGCTGACAGCGCTGCTTATTCAGTTTACACAAGTGCCAATCTCCTTCTATAGGCAGAACATTAGAAGGCTTATCTCAAGCAGTTATACAGACTTTGAGGAGAATTAGGGCAGCCAATATGAGGTTGGGAAGTAGGGCCCTCAGCATTCCTGCATTTAGGGATGTTTTATTTTTATTTTATTTTATTTTATTTTTTTTGTCATTTAGTTTTTATTCATAATCATAAACTTAACTCTGCAATCCAGCTAGACTTGGGAGGGGAATAAGGAAAATATGGAACCCAAAGAACTGCAGCTAGAGCACAAAGATTATGGGATATTGCGAGCAGATGGGATGGAGGGGTGCTCTCGTGAGCTACAGAAGGAATGGTTTTGTGGTTAAGATAAACACACGTCAAATGTATTAGAGTTGTCCACAGTCGGAAATGGTGATCTTCTTGCTGGTCTTGCCATTCCTGGACCCAAAGCGTTCCATGGCTTCCACAATGTTCATGCCCTCTTTCACCTTCCCAAAGACCACATGCTTGCCATCCAACCACTCAGTCTTGGCAGTGCAGATGAAAAACTGGGAACCGTTTGTGTTTGGCCCAGCATTTGCCATAGAAAAAATGCCAGGGCCTGTATGCTTTAGGATGAAGTTCTCATCATCAAACTTCTCCCCGTAGATGGACTTACCGCCAGTGCCATTATGGCGTGTGAAGTCACCACCCTGGCACATAAATCCTGGAATAATTCTGTGAAAGCAGGAACCCTTATAACCAAATCCTTTCTCTCCAGTACTCAGAGCACGAAAATTTTCTGCTGTTTTTGGAACTTTGTCTGCAAACAACTCGAAGGAGACGCGGCCCAAGGGCTCGCCGTCGACGGCGATATCGAAGAACACGGTGGGGTTGACCATGGCTGACAGAGAACGACCACAGGCGACAGCAGCATCTTGAAAGCCTTTAGGGATGTTTTAGTCAACTTTTCGCTGCTATGATTAAAAGACCCAACCAGAACAACTGCAGAGGAGGAAAGATTGATGTAGGGGCTCACAGTTTCAAAGGTCTTAGTCCATAGAAGGCTAGCTCCATTCCTCAGGGCTCAAGGTGAGGCAGAACATCAAGGTGGTAGAGTATGGCAGAGAAAAGTGGCTCACGTGATGTTCAGGAAGCCGAGAGAGAGACTTCACTCTCCAGAAACAAAATATATTCCCCAAAGCCATCTCTGCAATGAGCCATTTCCTCCAGCCATACCCCACCTGCCTCCAGTTACCACTCAGTTAACCCCATCAGGGGATTAATTCACAGATTGGGTTAAGGCTCTCCTAACCCTTCATTTCTCCTCCAAACCCTCTCACATTGTCTCACATGGGAGATTTTGGGGGACACCTCACATCCAAACCATAACAAAGAACTACTCTGGTTTGGGTATGGTTTGAGTGGGTCCACTAAGGGTTCAGGCATTGGGAGTTTGGGTGGTGGAATTTTAAGAGTTGGGAGGTCACTGGGGACACTGCTCTGGAAGGGCTAGACATAGTTCTTATGGGATCCCAGTAAGTTTCTGCAAGAGTGAGGTTTTTTTTTTTTTTTAATTTTTGTTGTTGGTTGTTCAAAACGTTACATAGTTCTTGATATATCATATTTCACACTTTGATTCAAGTGGGTTATGAACTCCCATTTTTACCCCATATACAGATTGCAGAATCACATCAGTTACACATCCATTGATTTACATATTGCCATACTCGTGTCTGTTGTATTCTGCTGCCTTTCCTATCCTCTACTATCCCCGCTCCCCTCCCCTCTCCTCCTCCTCTCTCTCCTCCCTCTCTCCAATCCGACGANGTATGTTTATACATTTGGAGGGAGTATTTCTTAGTCCAGCCTAGATCTAAATATACAGTTTAATTTTAATTGTTACAAAAGCCATCCTGACTACTACTACTACGACTACTACTACTACTCGTCCTCCTTCTCCTCCTCCTCCTCTTCTTCTTCTTATTCTTCTTCCTCCTCCTCCTCCTCCTCCTCTTCCTCTTCCTCATCTTACCCTTTCTCTTCTTCTTCTTTCTCTTCCTCTTCTTCTTCTTCTCCTTCTCCTTCTCTTTCTTCTTCTAACAGAAAATGAAATAATTCAGGGACCCTCAACAGAAAGACTGGCTTCCTGACAGCACTAAAGTTCCTACCAGTCAACTTTCCACAGACAGATGCCTGACAGTGGACAGTGTTGGCCTGTTCTTAAAATTATCAGCCTCTTATTGCCTCAATCTTAAATAGAAATGGAAAACCAAGAGTAGACATAAGAGGAATGTCTGCAATGGGAAAAAGACAAGCCAACAGGCAAACATGATTTTAGGTAAAATAGAGATAACTAATGGAACAGAAAATGACTAAACAAACAAACAAAAATTTCTAAAGACAACTAAGAAAATATATACCACAGCAACAAAACAAGAAAAGGGCACTGTGAAAAAGAAACTGTCAGAGAACAAGAAAATTAAAAAAATATGTTTGCCAAAGGAATAATTATAATAGGTTAGATGATTAAGTTAAAGAGATCTCACAAGAATAGTTTTTAAAAGAAATGAAAAATATGGCAGAAAAGATAAAAACACGAAGGAGTGATCCAGAGGTTTGAGATCTAAATGATGGGAATTCCAAAAAGTTAAAAGGAAGGAAGTTATAAGAGCAAAAGAGGAATTTTATGAGAAAAATAATTTTTTAAAATGAAAAAGGGAGTTACTTGTGGTTGATAAGGCTAAATGAGTGCCCAGCAAAATGAATGGAAAAAGGCAACATTTAGATACATCACTGAAAATTTCAGAACACCAAGAAAAAAGAGTAGATGCTGAAAGATTCCAGAGAGAAAGAGATTTTATTTTGAGGAGTAGGATGTTTGGCTTAGAATTTTATATCTAGCCAATTTTATTATAATCAAGCAAACACTTGAATGAAGACATTTTTAGGTATGAAAGTACTATAAATTTTGGGCTGGGGCTGTAACTCAGCAGTAGAGCACCTGCCTTGTACGTGTGATGCCTTGGGTTTGATCCCAGCACCACATAAAAATAAATAAATAAAGTAAAGGGTATTGTGTGTATCCACAACTAAAAAAAAATTTAAAAAGTACTATAAATTTTACCTCATGTGTTGGTTTTCCTAGCAAGTTATCCAAGGGTACACTCCAGCAAGATGAAGGTATAATTTCAGAAAGCAGAAGCTGCTGAGGTCTTGAAAAGGGTGACTCTAACCTTTGACTTTAGTGAAGGGAAACTATAGTAGGTAAAAGTGTTGAGACCCAGAGAAAACAAGAGCAGGTGGTTTGGAACCTACAGGGAGCTACACAAAAATGTTTCTTGCTTTGTTTTGGTTTTGAGGAGAGGTAAAAAGGAAAGGAGTATACTTAATAGAAAAATAGCATAAATGAAAGCTCAGAAAACACAATATGAGGATAAGGTAAAGGATATTGACAGAATATTAAAACAAAATAATAGGACTTAGGTGTAACTTAGTGGTAGAGCGCTTGCCTAAGTATGTGTGAGGTCCTAGTTTCAATGCTCAGCACCACAAAAAAGAAAAAAAGAGTATAATTTGTTCCAGAAATACTCACTATTGAATAGAGACATTGGTTTCCTAAAGAGACAGAATCCTAATTCACTACTTTATCTGCTGTGAATTTCATTTACATAGACAAAACAAAATAAGCATTATGGCCCAACCTTCAATTCTTAGAACCAACTCATGCTGGTGAGCTTTCCATTGCTGTGACAAATACCTCAGAGAAGCCAACTCACAAGAAGGAATGACTCATTTGGCCTCTCCGTTTCAGATGCTGGTCACTTGGCCCCATGGCTTGGGCCTATGGAAGCACAGTGGCATAGAGGCTGGTAGCAGAGGAAGCTACTCACCTCATGGTAGCCAGGAAGCAAAGAGAGAATCAGAGAAAGGGGCCTGGGCACCAATGCCCACCCCCAAATGACCTAACTTCTTCTTACTAGGCCCCACCTCCCCGTTAGGCTACGGGCTGGCGACCAAGCCTTTAATACACAGGCCTTTGGGGACCCTTAAGATCCAAACCGTAACACGACCTTAGACGAACAGGATCAATTCAACAGTGATTTCAGAACAAAAATGTAAAAGCATAGAACAGGAGACAGAAGTTGGGAAGTGGAAGAGAGAAGAGGCAGTGGGGAAGGAAGGTGTGAGTGCCAAGTCCTCTCTGACAAAGTGAGGAGGGAGGAGATGCTATCTATAGTCCATGGGACAGGAAATGGGGTTTAACTGTGTTCTCTGAAGTTACTGAGGCCAGGGAAAGATCTGAGGCTGGGGATTTAACTATATTTAGAAGAGTGGGGAGGAGGTGGGAGAGAAGTGAGCTGACTTCTCGATCACACTGGGGAGCACTGATGTGGCTAAATTAATAAATAACATTTACACGGAGGTAATCACCAAATGATCTCAAAAAAATGCTTGAAATTTGCTTCAGTGAAAAAGAAATATGGATGGTGAAGACTGGGGCAGGTTGTTCTTGTTTTTTATTATAATGTCTTGGTATTATTGGATTTTAAATCATCTGCATATGTTAACTAATTTAAATCTTTAACTCAAAACTTTTCTGAGATAAGCAGTTGATAAGACTCTGTAGAATATAATGGGTGTGAAAAGTTAGAGAGATATAGCTCACTATGCCAGGCATAGTGAATTTATCTTTAGGTCTTGGGATCACAATGTTTTATTTTGGTTATGCCTGACTTCATACCCCTCCCACACCCAGCCACCTCCCTCAGAGAGTCAGTGACCCAGGTCATCCCAGCTGGAGGTCAGGAACCCTAGACTCCTGCATGCTTCAGAAACAGTTATGAAAACCTCACCTAACCTATGAAACATTAGCCTTCTCCAGGATATCACCAGCAGTCAGCATTGATCCTCCAGTTCCAGAACCCTCTAAAACGACTAGCCAGCTGAGCTCTCACCTGGGTCCAGACAGGACTGGCTAGGGAGGTAGTTGCTCAGCACTGTCCAGATGTGGAAGTCTCTGGCTGCTTAAAACAACAAAAGATAGAGTGGACATCCACCAAATACAGTCCTTATTAGGATCATAATGCATGCAATGCAGTAGTACTTCAGAGCTGGAATTCATTTATGTTCATTTAGTTCATCTGTTGATTTTCTAGATGAGAAACTGAGAACCAGAGTAAAAAAAAATCACTTGCCAAGGTCAAAACACAACTGTCCACAGGAGGATCACAAGTTTGAGGTCGGCCTTGGAAATTTAGCGGGGCCCTAAGCAACTTAGCTAGAGCCTGTCTTAAAATTTTAAAAAAGGGGTGGGGATATGGCTCAGTGGTTGAGTGCCTCTGGGTTCAATCCCTGGTACCAAACAAAACAAAAAATTCAAAAACAAAAATTAAAAACTATAACTGTGATTCTCAGTTTATTGTCTTTTGTCAATACCAGAATTTTAAAAAGCAGTTAATTTGGGTATCTTAGGTTCTTTGAGATACAAGTAATAAGATCCCAATTTTAAGCAAAAGACAGAAATATATCAGAAAAATATTGAAGTCCAAGGGTAGGATGTACAGCTTGTGAGGGACCAAAGCATGGTGGAGAAAGTCCACAGTTTATGCTGCTTCTCTTGATTTGCCTCTCTGCAACTAACAGGTGACCATGGCTCAAGGGCATGGAACATTCCTCAAAAATGGAATGATGGGTAGATATGGGGTCTAGGCCAACATAAACATAAGCCAGGCAGAGGTGAATTCTATAGCAGAGGAGAAGAAAGGGGAAGGATACAGTGAAATTCTGACTTGGGTTATTGATCATGTTAGATACATTATTAGTTTTATCCTCATTTTTAAAGGCTGAGACCCTGGGCAGTTAAGCACAGGGCTGCTAAGTAGCAGAGATAGAGATGTGTGCAAACACTGGATCTCGTCCCTCTCAGTTGAAGACACCTCTTTATGCTTCTCCTCTACTGTGTGAGATGATCCTCTTAGCTTTGGGGCCCTGAAACAAAATCCTACCTATCTCCCATTTATCATTCTTTGGGAAGAGCTGCTGTTAAGTGATACTCAGTGCTTGCTTCTCAAAGCTATCTGGCCCGTGGACTTCTTTCCCCATGAAATACTGTGTCTGAGTCCATGAGGCCAACATTGAGAAGTGACTTATTACCTGCTTCAGTGGCTTTATGCATTTCCTTTTATTTGATCTCCATGCAGGATCATGAAAGTCTAGCTTGTACTGACTCCAAAGAACCAACTGTTATAGTCTTAGAATTTTCCAAGCTGATTGACATTGTTATCTTAAAATCAGTCATTTGGGGAGAATTTTATGATGTGGAAAATGACATATGCCACAAATAGGGCTCTCATTGATTCTCAACCTGTCATTAGACACTTATTAGCATATCACTGTTTCCATCTGCCCACTTCCTATCTGAGAGACTTTTGAAAATGTTCAAAATAGCTGGGCGTGGTGACACATACCTTTAATCCCAGCGGCTAAGGGGGCTGAGACAGGAGTTCAAAGCCAGTCTCAGGAAAAGCAAGGTGCTAAGCAACTCAGTGAGACCCTGTCTCTAAATAAAATACAAAATAGGGCTGGGATGTGGCTCAATGATTGAGTGCCCCTGAGTTCAATCCCCAGTACTCCCCTGACAAAAAGAAAGAAAATGTTCACATTAAAGTTCACCCTTCATTTCCAGTAAAAGCGCCCTTGGACTGAGGCAAAAGGATCAAATTTGGAGGCCAGCCCGCTGGGTGACTTAGGGAGATCCTGTCCAAAATAAAATAAGAAAGGGTTGGAGGTGTTGCTGAGTGATAGAGCCCTTTCCTAGCATACACAAGGCCCCTGGGTTCAATCCTCAGTACTGGGGGTGGGGAAAGCTTTGCAAACTTGAATGCTTGATATCAATTTTGGTGGCAGTTCAAAGCCAAAATGTGTTCTTTGTGTAGCTCAATTCCCCACTTAGTATAATGCTTAACCTCCTTTCTTTTCTGTGCTCACTGTCATCCCCCTTCCTTAGTTTTTATCTCACTGGAGCCCATTGCTGGGACCTCCTATCTAGTTTTCCTACCTCCAGCCTCCCTTCCCCGAGTCCACCCTTCATATCTCTAGTAGGCCAAACTTTTGCAAGCCCTGCATCTAGTCACGTCTCCATCCGAGGCTCTGTACTGGATGCCAAACAGTTCAAACTCCTTACATGGAACCCAGACCTCCAACAGCCCTTCAACCCATGTGACATGATTCTCTTAGCTTTGGGGCCCTGAAACACATGATGAACTTGAACTGGACTTTTCTCTGGGTCTTTGCTCATGCACAGTTACTTCTCTTAGAAGGCCTCTGTCACCCCCTCCTCTGAACTCAGTTTAAGTGATATTTCACCCATGATGCTGTCTATTCCTAATCCCTCTTGCTCGCCAGCGGCAATTCCAATTGCCCTTGGACTTCTTTAAATAATTTGGTAATGGCTCTCCTGTGTAGTTCACAGCTATGACCCGTCTAGGAGGCTAAACTCAATCATCTTCTACGCCATTAAGACACAGCACGGTTCAGATCAGCACCACCCAGTGGCTAACAAGCCAAAGAGAAGTACATCTTTGGCTCCCCCATTCCAGGCTAAATGGATCAGAAACCTGAGGCGGGCAGGTGGGAGAGGCAGTTCTCTGGGTGATTCTAACACATGTTGATCCACTCTATGCCATGCCATGGGCTTTTTCTATTCTATGTCCTTTTTTTTTCCTTTCCTTCTTTCTTTTTAGTATTATTAGTTGTAAATGGATACAATACCTTTATTTTATTTATTTATTTTTATTTGATGCTGAGGATTGAACTCAGTGCCTCACGTGGTAGGCAAGAGCTCTCTATTACTGAGCCACAACCCCAGCCCTCCATGTCCTCCATAATAGCTGCTTCTCACGGCAGTCTTTTTCCTGTTAATATTTCCCTAATTCATTTGGCTCCAACAATCGTACATTCAGGAGGGAGTACCCAGCAAAGCAACCACCTACTCTAACCATGCTCTTTCTCTGTATTGCCCAGGCCCAGGAATGTTCTCTGTGTCTCAGGCCCTGCAGCTGCATTCTGTATTTGGTTAGGTCCACTGCTGTTCCTCCACGGCAGGTGTGAATTACAGTCACAAAACATTTGCAGCAAAGGCCATCTGCTAGTCAGGTAATTCTGTTATCAGGAAAGCTTTGCCGGTAACCATTCAGGGCAAAGGTCAGAGCTCCACACTGGGCAAAGTCACCCACTAAGAAGAGGCCTCTTCATGCCCTAGTCCCACCGAGGGAGCTCTCTGTCTTCAAGCAGGTGTGACTATTGTGAGGCCCAAGTCCTGGAGAACTAGGATAGCATCTGTGGGGGTAACTTTTTATTTGGATATCATTTCAAAGTTACAAGTAAATTGCAAGTATAGTGTTGTATATATTTTTGCACCACTTTTTGTGGCTTTATCATTCTGTGTGCTTTTCTTTTTTCTTTTTTTTTATTATTATTTTTTAGTTGTAGATGGACACAATATCTTTATTTTATTTATTTATTTATTTTATGTGGTGCTGCAGATGAAACCCAGTGCCATGTAAGGCAAGCGCTCAACCACTGAGCTTCAGCCCCAGCCCCTGTGCAAGTTGGAGACACTGTGCCCCTTTACCCTAAATATTGTTGAGATGGAGGACACTCTCTTATGTAAACACAGTACAGTTATCAACTTTAAGAATCTTAATATTGATATATTACTACTAACTAAACCACAATAAAAATTCAAATTACATGAATTGTCCAATAATCTTCTTTACATCTATTTTTTACCCAGCCCCAAATCCAATCAAAGTTCATTGAGTTTTGCTGTCATGTCTTTTAAATCTCCTTTAAATTGGAACATTTCCTTAGCCTCTAACTTCTTGGACCTCGACATTTTTAAGGCTACCTGCCAGTTGTTTAGTAGACTGTCCTGAATTTGAGTTTATATCATGTTTCGCAATTCAATTTAGGGAACCTTCTTTTTTTTTAATATTTATTTTTTAGTTTTAGGTGGACACAATGTCTTTATTTTTAATTTTTATGTGGTTTGAGGATCAAACCCAGCGCCCCGCGCATGCTAGGCAAGCGCGCCATGGCTTGAGCCACATCCCCAGCCCCGGGAAACTTCTTTTGACAGGTAAAATCACAGAGGTGATGCTGTACCCTTCTCAGCGTATCATCAGGGAGCCAGTGACTGCCATACTGGAATGTCCCGGTCAAGATCTCTGTAAAGGCAGCCAACAGTCTCTTTGTGAAGGCTGCCCTCTGCTGCCTGTTTCCAACACTGCAGCTTCTATACCTCTGCAGATGTGTTTTGAAAAGGGGCCTGAAGTTCTGAAGTGTAAATCCTGACATTTTATTGGTTGTGGGATCTTAGGAGACCTTAGATCATGTGGAATTCTGATTTCATCACAAGATGATTGAATGCAAAAGCATCCTACAAATATGGTCAGGTGTTACTCTAAGCTAATGTTTACGCTGGCTGCTATGACTTCTCTGTGAGCTCAGCCCTGCTGGTCCTTGGAGCTCCAAGGCTGCTCTTCAGAACTCACATCCACTACCTGCAAAGCCTCCAATAGCTTTTGGCTCTGTGGTCACCATGACAGAGCTGCCTGCCTCCTTGCCGAGGCTCCCACAAACAACAGGTTCCTATGAGCTACTGTTGGGAAGGAACCAAGACAAACCCCAAGGAGAAGGATACCTGATCTTCAACATTTCTGCCCATGTGGGTCCATCTGGGGGTCACCACTGTTTTCTGCACAGCTGGTTTTTGCATCCAGTGGGATTACAGCCACATTGCTGCTGCCAGGCTGGTGATGCTTCTGTGGGATCAAGTGTGGTGCCAAAGCAGCAGCCAGAGCAGATGCATGTGCCCTTTGATGCCCACCAAACCCTGGGTAAATGCGTTCTCTTAACAGGTTTTGGCTGCTGGGCTTTGGCTGGAGCTAAGCCAACAATTCTGCTTTCAAAGATATAGTGCAGACTCTGCTCTTACACACACTTTTGGTTTCTGTGTACATTTTCTTTGCATCTTTCTCAGAGACTTAGGTGCATACATGCAAAATTCTTCTTCCCTGCCTGCTTGCCTTCTTTCCTAGTTTTAATAAATATTTCTTGAGCACCAACTATACTCCAGGCACTGCCGTGGGCTATGCGGAGAGCAGCATGCCCAGCTTGCCTCATAGAGCTTGTATAGTTGATTGGATGACAGAAATAAGCAGAGAAGCAACTGCTTTACAAATGAGATCCCTGGGCCTTTGGAGGCAGGTGTTTCTTGTCCCACTGTGCCTCTTAGCCAAACTTATTACTTCTCAGGTGGCCCAGAATCTTCTCATTATTGTTTTATATTTACTTAGTGCTCTCCCAGGATACCAGAGAAATACATTGTATAAGGCTTCAAGCCAAAGCTCAGAGAAGGAGAATTATGAGAAATAAGTATATGAAGAGAGGAAATATCCTTCAAGCACGAATATAATTATTTCTTTTTCTTTTCTTTTTACTCAAATTTACCCTCAGAACAAAGGCATCTGTAGCAGTGAACTAGAGCCATTTTCTGTGGGGCCTTCGTGTTTGGGGGAATGTCAGGATTCTTAAGAACTGGCAACTCGACACATGGAATTTATGCATGTGTTCTGAGGCAGGCGTCTCGCGCGTAGTGGGAGATCAGTATGTGTGTGGTGACATTGTGAAAGTCACCTAGTGAGTGGGTGCCATAGCCTAAACTGGAGGTCAGCTTCACAGGGGGAAATGGTCCTGGCCAGGAGACCAGCTGGGGCCTCCTCAACCACTAGAGGGAAGTCACTTCTTATCCCCATGGGAAACCTCCTGGCCTGACTCAGTCTGCCTCACAGGCCTCTTCTGGAGAGAAAGTGAAATGAGATGTGGGAAAGAGCCGTACGTCTTTCATGCAGAGATGCCCTATGTACCAACAGATGTACAGGGAACATATTCAGGCCAAAAATGTGAATGAGGAGTCATTTTCTAATACAATTTTATAGTGTTTTATTAGGTAGCAACCATACTTGCCTCTAACTGGCTGGGAGACAGTTAGCACAGAGTGTTGACCAAGCAGCTGGACCAGGACCTGTACTAGGTTTACACTGGCCCAACGCTTACCTTGCCTATTTCCATGTCCATGTGTACAGTCTAGATACAAAGGACACTGGGGAAGAACATGAATGGGGCCTTTGCAAATATGTTATATTTCTCAAAGAACAAGTAGCTGCATAATCAGGTCAGTTTACTATGCAAAAGGCTGGTGGCAATTAGGAAAGTTTACTAGAAAATTCCATGAGGGTGAGCTATGTTGTCTATTTTACCACCACATACCCATAACTTAGTGCTCTCCCTAGCACACAGCAGGTACATAATATAAATTAGTTACAGTGGAAGCCCACCTCAGGAACTGACAGAATAGAGGTTTGTTTTCTGCAGGCAGTATCCCCCAAGCCATATTTTGAAATTACAGTGTGATTTCTAGCTTCACTTTCATTGGTAAGTAACTCACAAAATCCTTTAGAAATTAAAGCTGTTTAAACAAGCAATTGATAACAATGTTGAAGGTATTTCAGGTATTGCCCACTGAGTTCTTGACTGATGATGTCAACACAGTCATCATAGCTAAGACTAAGATATGCCGGAATGCAACCAAAATAAAGACAGAACAAAACAAAATTCCCCAAACTATCTTAGCTATAATTAAAAAACTGGTACTAACTTGTATTTTGCCAAAGTCCTGAAATTGCCTTCAGGAGCAGATGGGCAAACAGTATTAAAAAAAACAAACCAAAAAAGAAAAAAGTCCACTATAATAATAGAACTAGTTTGTCCTGGGCCTGGGAAGGGCGATACCTTCCTGGATTGTTCCACAGCAGTCTCCTCAGCCATCTGTTTCCCCACATCCTGTCAAACCAATACTGTCCTGGTAACCGGAATCCCTGCTGCTACTTTATGTCATCTTCTCAGCTTCCTGTCCCACTTCTGCTGGAGTTTGCTTTGGCCTTTATGTGAGTGGACACCATGGTATGGCATTGCCCTCTGGTTCTTGGGGCCCTCCTGAGAGCCCAGAGTTCCTACAGTGGCTTTTGGAAGCTCCCATGTCTTGAGCACTGTGCTGAGTCCTTTACTATGTTATCATATTATCTCATTAACATCACAGCCATTCCAAGAGATAGTTTATTTCTCTCGTTTTACAGAGGAGGAAATAAGTGTCGGGAGAGTTGAGTGTCTTGACTTTTCATACAGCTCAGAAGTGGCAGAGGTGGGATTTGAAGTTAGGCTGGCTTGAAAGCCTATCCCTTAGCCATTAGCTTCTTCAGCCTTCCCTTGGGTCCTCCACATCTTTGGGAGCATTCCCATTTTTACTCCTGTTTTCCTTCCTTCTCTCTCTGGCCTTCTTCCCAGTTCAAGATACTTCTGTCCATATACTACATATTACTTTCTTTGTCCTGGCTTTCAAAGCCCTTTATAATTTGACCCTACTGCTCTCCTCGGCCCACTCTCCACCGCCCAAGCTCAGGTGAGGCTGTGCTGCCATCTGCCTGTGCTTACCCACCATGCCCTTCCCTGGCCTTTGCAGCACTTTGCCTTCTAGCACTTTCTGCCCAAGGAGCTCGCCTCCCTGACTCTCCTCATTCCCCTCCCTAAGCCACCCAGCTCCCCTTGTTCTGCCGGGCCCCAGGAAGCCTCACTACACCCCGGCCCAAGCTTCCCCAGTGCACGGGGGCCTCAGTGACTGCGCCCTCCTATAGGGAGAAGCATTGGTTCTCTGAATCCTGGTTTAGCTGTTAACCATATGCTATTTTGTGATACCTTTAATCTGACTTTGCTATTTTTTAAAAAATATTTTTTTAGTTACACATGGGCACAATATCTTTATTTTGTTTATTTATTTTTATGTGGTGCTGAAGATCGAACCCAGGGTCTCACACGTGAGAGGCGAGTGCTCTACCGCTGAGCCACAACCCCAGCCCCTGACTTTGCTATTTTCATGTATTAATGTTTTCCTCAATTAGATTATAAGCTCCTTGAGTGACAAATGTTTCCTCTTATAATTAATGAAATTTCTCTTAACACGTAGCTCAAGGCTTTACACACAAAAGGGGTTCAGAAAACTCTGTAGGTTTCTCTGTCACTATATTCATGACAGGTTGATATCAATACCCTTAGGATCACACTAAAGCACAAGTGTTGAAGAGCTGTGTTGAGGTGGTGGCTCAGTGGTAGTGTGCTTGCCTAGCATGCTCAGGGCCCTGGGTTCCATCCCCCTGTCGAACCCCCTCCTCCCGCCACACACACACATACACACACACACACACACACACTCAGCAAAGAGCAGACATTGATTTTCCATGCCTAACACCTTTCAGGGCTTTGTCTTCTTCCTACTGGCTGAACACCTTGATCCAGCCTGCCACACAGGACCCCAACTTAGGCCTTCCCTTGACTCAATGCTATGAACCTGAGCTAACAGTCCACTATCATGGTTGTGGGTGTCTCCAGTGCTGAACTATCTGGGTTTATACTCCAGTTCCTCTACTTCCTACAAGTGATCTGAGCAAGTTACTTACACTCAGGGCTTCAGTTTCCTCATCTGCAAAATGGGGATAAATAGTACTTCAATCATTCACTAACTATTAATTGCGGGCCAGACCTTTGCTCGACTAGACATCAGGCATTATTCTAGGTGCTGGGTATAAAGTTCTCACCACAGAAAGACAGGAAGCTGATGTCCTAGTGTAGAGAGACACAGACAAGAGATGACATAAACATGGCATGTGAAAAATGCTGTGAGGACAAAGTGGGCGGGCCAGGGACTGTGGTTTTAAATAGCAGGCAAGGTGACACTGGAACCCAGACCTTAGCATTCTGTAAGGAAAAATGAGCACAGGGAGTACAAGCACTTACAATTGCGCTCGATACTTAGTACATGGTGAGTAATATTTAGATATTAGGCATTATCAATGCCTAATATCTAAAAAAAAATCTAGAAAACTACCAATTAAATGTTTTTTAGAAAATTACCAGTTAAACTTTTGTTGTACTAGTTTTTAAGAAGAAAAAGATCAATATGTTATAATTACATTTTATGGGGGTTTCCCATGTGGCTGTTGCTAATCAGTTCATACTTAAAGAGCACCTTTCTTGGTCACCTAGTTTTAATCAGCTTTTTTCACTGCTGGGACTAAAAGACCTGAACAGAACAACTTTAAAGGAAGAAAAGTTTATTTAGGGGCTCACGTTTTCAGAGGTCTCAATCCCAGACAGCAGGCTCTATTCCTTGGGGCTTGAAGTGAGGCAGGACATCATGGCAGAAGAGTGTGGCAGAGGGAAGCAGCTCACATGATAATAAGAAAGCAGAGAAAGGGACTCCTCCACTCTTCAGATACAAAATATATACCCCTTAGCCACACCCACAATGAACCACTTCCTCCAGCTACACCCCATCTGCCTCCAGTCAGCACTCAGTTAATCCCAATGGGGATTAATTTACTGATTAGGTTAAGGCTACAACCCCATCATTTCTCCTCCAAACCCTCTTGTATTGTCTCACACATGAGATTTGGGGGACACCTAACATCTAAACCCTAACACCCTCATCCCACCACTAACATCCACCCTCCTTTAACTGTACAAATTTATGTATCTTAGTGAAAGATGCAGAAGTTATTTTTCTATTTTTCTTTTTTTCCCCCAGAAATTAATGAAATATGTGAGAATGGATTAAAGCCCTAATCCTAAAATATAACCTGTATTAAATAGTGGGCATGTGCAACATATAAAGGAAATTTAGGCTGATGCTGAAAAGTTAGTCCCTTCATACTTGAAACTCTCTCCCTAACCTGGTACGTACACAAACACAGCTGATGATACTCCAGTATTCACAGTTCAGTAGAACCTCAATTTCTGCAGAAATCAGTCAGAAAAACTATTTTTCTATACTCAGCAATTCTAACATCAAACATGTTACTGCATCAAACCAAGCAATTCTCCTGTTCTGTGGCTACCACTGGGTAGTTTAACTCACTCCTGACACTATCCACAGGATAGTGGTCTCACAGGATCCCCTCCCCTGTCAGATGCCAATCACCTAGTGCCTGGTGTATCATACTTCTGACTGACCAGTCATAAATTGGAGGTTCCTATAATCCCATCCTCAGGTTAAGGGGCTTAGAAACTCAGGAAAATGCTTTGCTTACCAGTACTGATTTATAATCACTCAGATCTTTCCCTGTCAGAGCAAACCATCTGAGAGGGCTGAACTGGACCCCCCAACTTGGAGGCTAAAGGTCATTATAATCCACAGTCCTCAGATGACCACTCTACCTCAGGGAGAAACACTGATCAGGCTCCCCCAGCTTTCCTGGCCATCCATGCCTCCCATGGCCCCACTCCATGCACTTTTTTTTTTTTTAAGAGGAGAGAGAGAGAGAATTTTTTAATATTTATTTTTCAGTTTTTGGTGGACACAACATCTTCATTTTTTTTTTTTTATGTGGTGCTGAGGATCGAACCCAGCGCCCCACGCATGCCCGGCGAGCGCGTTACCGCTTGAGCCACATCCCCAGCCCACTCCATGCACTTTGATGCGCCTTCTCTGTCCTTTTGTTCTCCCACCTCCTCCTGGCACAGGCCTCCTGCTTTCTTCCTGGCTCTTTCCCACCTACCCTGTTTCCTGGCTTTATTCCTCCCGGTTCCTGTCATACTAACCTTTTTGTCTCCTCTCCCCATTCCTCAAGTGGATTTTTTTTTCTTTTCTTTTTTTTTTTTTTTTGTGCTCTCTGGAAGCCCAAAGTTGCCTGACAAGGCACTTCTCCCTTCTTGTTTCATTAAAAAAAAAAAATGCACTAATTCAGATTTCAATAAGTTTCCTTTGGGCACTTTTTTCTGTGTGCCCAGGTGGCCTGAGGGGCAATCCCCCTTTGTGGAAGGATGAACCAAAAGAGGCAGCTTTGTTGGACTTGGCTTCGGGCACACACCTGGGTTTTGTTCCACACCACCCACTTCCTCAGCTCTCCAACCATCCGTCAGAACTCACAAATACTGAGACCCCTCTTTAGTCAGCTCTGGAGTGGAGTCTCTAGGTGACATGGGAGGCACATATGAAACCCTGTTCAATAAGACAAGAAAATACTTCAGGGCTATACCTATGTTCCCCACTCAGCCTAGGGCTACAGCCTCATTTCCAGGGCTATCACCCCTGAATGTCCCCCTCTGTCACCAGCATCAGTCTGCAGTGCCTCACTATGGGGGTTGGTCTTGAGAACCCAGCCTACCCAACTCTGCTTTGCTTTTGCAGAGCAGCAGCCTCCCTTAGCACTCTCTCCCTCCTTCCTACAGGTGCTTATGCATTTTGCAGGTTTAAGCTCATCCTGGTAGGGAGAAGCAACCATGGCATTTAAAAGTTAAGGTCTCAGGGATGGGGGTGTGGCTCAGTGGTAGAGTACTTGCCTAGCCAGCACAAAGCCCTGGGATCCAATCTTAGTTCCCAGGGTGGGGAGGATTTAAGTTCTCTGTACAGAGTAAAACAGTGGTCACCCAGGCAGAAGACAATTACATTTCTTGTGTGGAATACAAACAAGGTCAAGGTCATTCTCTGCAGTTCTGCATCATCTGGCTTCACCTTGCCATGGGGATTCAAGATGCCCCTTTTCTCTGACCTATGCTCAACCACCCATTCTCCTTCCCCAGGCCCAAATTTCTGGAGTCAGCACACACTGCTGGCACTTTCCCACCAGCCCAGGCCACGGGAGCAGACAGGAGAGCGTCTTTTCATGGGCTTGCAACAGGACAGATTGGTCCACTCCTCTGCCATGCTCCTGCTCTGGGAGACTCAGCTAACCTGGCCCCTCCAAATCTCTGCCTACTCTGGAATCCAGCAAGAGCCCTTTCTGCCCATGTTGGCCCTCATGCCAGCCCTCATCTGCTTTTTTTGATCACGGTTCCAGCCAAGTAGAACCTTTTCTGACTGGAGGCTCTATTCATTGTTCCAGGCAAAAACTGAAAGGAGAATAATTTCTCCATTGAAGGAGAGAGCTCGGGAAATAGAGTTAAACTTGGTGAAGAATAGAAAAGGGAAGGGAGAGAAGGGATGGGAAAGAGTGGGGGAAGGAGGGAAGATTTCTGCTCTCTAGAACCCCGCCACCTTAAAGACTCTGGAGCCAGAGATCCTATAAGGTCTTCAGCAAGATGCTCAGGCCAGCCGAGGGTCAGCGGGGAGAGGAGAGCTCAGAGTTCCTCCTGCCAGCCCTGGGTGCTGGCCCCACACTTGCCCATTGAACTTTTCCCCAGATCCTGGAATCCAGAGGCCCCCACCTCTCATCGTTATTTATGCTGTTTCTTCAGCCTGGGCTGCCCTTTCCTCTCCTCTCCACTTTGCTCATTCCTCCTTCTTTCTTAGGTACAAATCTCTCCTGAGAGATCCCGCCTCCCAGAGACTGCGGAGACTGGGACCCGTTCTATCTGCTGCCCACCAGCCTTTGCTTGAGCTCCGGACACAGAACCTGGCAGGGTGTATCTGTCTATACATTCTTCCCTTCTCCATGGAGTCACTGTCTTCATTTACCCAGGGTCTGTCTTGTGCCAGGACCAGTGGTGATCTAGAGACTGGGCCCCTCTATGTTGTCAGGTTGTGTTGGTCTGGTGATGGGAATGGACTCTTAGAAGTTACCAGATGGTGTTTGGAGAAGGAAATCTGGGCTGCCGCAGAAATGGAGGACATGCTTTAGTCTGGGGCTGGGGACAGAGGAGGTCAGGGAAGGTCAAGGAAGGGTTAAGTTGAAAACCTAATAATGAGGAAACAAACCATGACCAGGGAGAAAGGTAGGTGTGTGTGAGTGTGTGTGTGTGTGTGTGTATTTGCATTCACACATGTGTGTCATGTGTGTGCATGGGGGTAGAGGGACACAGGGCTGTGTTCCAGCTGAGCATGAGCATGTGCAAAGCCTCCACAGGGAAATGAATGGTGTGGCGGGTGGGAGGAGCTAAAGCAGAGCAATGTCCCTGGTGGAGGGAAGCAAAGTTGGAAATGGGTAGGAAGAAAGGTAAGGTACCAGGAAGGTCATGGTCAGTGCCAGCTCCAAGAGGGGAGGGAATGTAGCTTATTTGCTTCTGTATTATTACTAGAGCCCTGCAGAGTTCCAGGCTCATACAGGTGGCTGAGAAATGTTTAGGGAACAAATAAAGAAATACAAGCACTTAAACTAGAGAATCAGAATTTAAACAGGACACTCAGGCCAACTAGTAAAACAAAACCAGCTATTTTAGCCAACGGTGACACCATTAGGGCTATGTCACCCCTTAGTTGGGAGTTCAGGAAGCACCGCCTCCATGTGGCAGGCACAGGGACAGGTTTATAATGAGGCACATATGGCATGATTTGAGTTGGTCAGATTAGTAAGACAAGTGTGTCATTTATCCAAAGCAGGCCTATCTGGAACCAGTGGGGACAACCTAAGTGACATCTGCCAGGCTGGGACTGTACACAGCAGGGGAGTCTGGCAGACAGAGACCAGCCCAGAGGCTGTCTTGATGCCATTTATCAAAGAAGGACTCCCTCTGCTTCTCCCTGCAGTCTTGTGGACTTCCAAGGATGGAGGCATTTCAGAGCTGGGGAGCACCCTAGGTAGGGATCACCTGGGCAGCTCCTCGTTTTACAAATGAGGACACTGATGCCCAGAGAGGTTGAGTGACTCACCCTAAGTTAGTGACAAGACCAGGTCAGGTTTCTAGGTCTCCTGATTCTAAACTCAGGCTGTTTATAAACACATCTAAAGGGGAAGGGGAAAGGAACAGGAGAGGAGGGAGAGATAGAGAGAAGGAGAAAAAGAGTAAGGAAGGATGAAAGGAGAAAATGGGAGGGAAGGAGGATGAGAAAGATGGAAGGAAAGTCCGAAAGAGGTAAGGAAGGAGGGAAGAAAGAAGGAACCATGTTGGTTCTTTCTCATGGGAACTAGAGCTAAAGAGATCTCTACAGCCGAGAGTGGCTAGGAAAAACCATGTCTTGTAACATACTCGTAAACGTGCTAAGGCCACATGTTAAAAGCAAGTCATGCTAAGTGAAATAAGCCAATCCCCCCAAAACCAAAGTCCAAATGTTCTCTCTGATATTCAGATGCTGACTCACATGATGGGGGTGGGGTGGAGTTTCACTGGATTGGACAGGGGGGAATGAGCGGAAGGGAGGGGGACAGGAATGGGAAAGACAGTAAAATAGATTGGACATAACTTTCCTATGTTCATACACGCCCAGTGTAACTCCACATCATGTACAACCACAAAAATAAGAAGTGATATTCCATGTATGTATGATATGTCAAAATACATTCTACTGTCATGTATAACTAAAAAGAGCAAATAAAAATTTTTTAAAAATACAATGCATTTAAGTGAAAATGGAAGTAATAAATTGGGGAATCTAAATAAAGGCAATTATTTGAAAACTTAAAAACTAAACAAATAAATAAATGCATTCTGTGGAAGCCAGCTTCCAAGATGGACACTACTGTCCCCACCTCCTGGTATGCACACCCAGCAGCATGCACCCTCCAACTAGCATGTTTGGTTTGTGTGACCAATAGTAAAAGTGATGACAATATGTGACTTCTGAGGTCATAAAAGACATTCTCCCCCGCTCTCTCAGATAATTTCCTCTAGGGGATGCAGCCCCCATGGAGAGGTCTATGTGGCAAGAAACTGAGGCCTCCTGCCAACAGCCATGTGAGTCATCTTGGAAGCAGATCAAACTTTCAGATAATTACAGCCCCAGACAAATTCATGAGAGACCCTGAGCCAAAATCACTCAGCTAAGCTGCTCCATAACCAACAGAAATAGTGAGATAATACATTTTTATTGTTTTAAGCTGCTAAGGTCTGGGGGTAATTTGTTCATGCAACAATAAATCACTATTATAGATTCCTTACTGTCATGTCAGTGTATGTTAGCAGCTCAGTTAATCCTTATGTCAACTCTGAAATAGAAATGATTTTCTCCACTTTAGAAGTGTGAAAATAGGTCCAAAGAGGTTAAGTGCTTTCCCAGGGTCATAGAATTGCCTCCAAACCCACCAAACCATTCTGTCCTCCTCAACCACAGATCTCAGACATTCTCCTCTCCTCCCACTCATCTCACAGAGTCAAGCTGGGCTGACCCACTGACAGTTGGTTTCAGGTTCAATGACGAGATTATATGATCATGGGGCAGGGAATGGGTGAGGTTTTGAAAACTAGCACTGCCTGCAAAAATTTTGTTCTTAAGTACCCCGCAATGCAGTTTCAAAAACTTGGGGGAAGCTGGGTTTGGTGGCACATGCCTGTACTCCCAGGAAATTAGGAGGCTGAGGCAGGAGGATTGCAAGTTCAAAACTAGCCTCAGCAATTTAGTGAGGCCCTAAGCAACTCAGTGAGACCCTGTCTCTAAATAAAAGATAAGAAGAGCTGGGATGTGGTGCAGTGCTTAAATGCCCCTGAGTTCAATCACTGGTACAAAAGAAAGAAAGAAAGAAACAAAAAACTTTGGGGAGACAAAGTGAAGCAAATGACACTTCAAAGCAAGAGCAAATGAATGAAAGAACTGAAAAATGGACAATGTTTCTAGTTAGATTCAGAAAGCAGATGACAAATCCCAAGATCTCTACTAGAACGACAGACCATGGTGTCATTTGTGGGTCTGACAGAAACATGCCATGGGAAAACAGCTGAAGCCCTAAAATAGCAGATACCTCTGACTGGAGGATTTTCTTTATCAATCAGCTTGGTAGCCCAAATATGGTCATGACCTAGATGAGGTACTATATGGCCAGTCCTTCAGTCTGTCTCTCAGATCAACGAAGGCAGCCTGGAGTGATCCTTCAGTCTCTTCTGGAATGTTCTGAACCTAGATTTTGTGCAGGATATCATCATCACTATAAGTTTTCTTCCTCACTTCCCCACACAGTACACCATAAAAAGTCATAGTTTCCTTTAAGGTCACTTTTTGGGCCAATAAATCAGGTTGATGCAGGTTGAGCTTTCTGATGAGTTTTTGAAATCTGCTTATTGAAGACTTAAAACTAATAACCAAAGAGTGGAATATGAGCACATGAACCCTAAACAAGTACTTCCCCAACTGTAATGCAAATGTGTCACCCAGAGATCTTTTTAAAATGAATCCTGTAATCGTTCCAGTCTGGGATGGGCCTAAGGTCCCACGTTTCTAACCAACTCCCAGATGATGCTGATGCTCCTGGATCAGGATTGGTCAGCACTTAATAGGAAAGGCAGAAAGCACGGCTTTCACATTTTACTTCATTGAGAATCACCTAGGGAGGTTTTTAAATAATTTTTATTTGTTTTAATTAGTTATACATGACAGCAGAATACATTTATGCAATTTGATATATTATACATAAATAGGGTATAATTTCTCATTTTTCTGATTATACATGTTGTAGGAATTTTTAAATTGTATATTTTTCTGATTGTACATGTTGTAGGGAATTTTTAAAACTACTGATGCCACCCCTCCCTCTCCAGCCAAAATTCTAAAACTGGCCCCAGGGTACAGCCTGAGCATCAAGATTCTTGTGTATGGCAGGGGTTAAGGTTAAATCATCTAATAAGGCTATTCCCAGCTGCTTCTGGTTTTCTCCTGATCTCTTTCCTTGGAGAAGCAGCTGCAATGCAGGGACACTGTGGATTTGAGGACCATCACCTGGAGTCACTCCTGTTGCAAGCTCCTTGTGGTGTGTCTTCCCATCTAAGGATAGGGGCAATGACTCTGCCCACCTTAGAGGGTTGTTACAAGGATAAGAAAGTTCCCACATGTGGAAAACTCAGAATAGCACCTGATGCAATGTGTTAATATGTCTTCATAATTCCCAACTGATGAACAATGAAAATTAGCTAAGTTTTAACAGATGATCACCTGTTGTGGGGCCCAGGAATAGGGCACAGAATACCCTCCCCATATCCTCCCCATACACTTGCCAAAATGAGTTATTCTACTAGTTTATTAAGAACTTGGAAGGAAAAGATATGGGTCTGAGGGAGTGGACTTCAAGGACTACTCCCCCAGGTCAACAAATATATGAAAAGACGTTGAACTTCTCTAGCAATTAGAGAAATGCAAATGAAAACTACACTGAGATTCCATCTCACTCCAGTCAGAATGGCAATTATCAAGAATACAAGTAACAGCAAATGTTGGCGAGGATGTGGGGGGAAAGGTACACTCATACATTGCTGATGGGACTGCAAATTGGTGCAACCACTATGGAAAGCAGTATGGAGATTCCCTAGAAAACTTGCAATGTAAACACCATTTGATCTAGTTATCACACTCTTTAGTCTATACCCAAAGCATACTACAGTGACACAGTCACAGAAATGTTTATAGCAGCTCAATTCACAATAGCTTAGCTAAGCTATGGAACTAACCTGTGTCCTTCAACAGAAGAATGGATAAAGAAAATGTGGTACATATATACAATGGAATATTATTTATCCAAAAAAAGAATGACTTTATTATTTTTCCAAGTAAATGTATGGATCTGGAGACTATCTTGCTAAGAGAAATAAATAAATCCCCCCAAACCAAAGATTGAATATTGAATATTTTTTCTGATATGTAGAAGCTAACCCATAATAAGGGGTGAGGTGAGGG
Organism: Marmota marmota marmota; assembly: GCF_001458135.2. Taxonomy (NCBI): domain Eukaryota; kingdom Metazoa; phylum Chordata; class Mammalia; order Rodentia; family Sciuridae; genus Marmota; species Marmota marmota. The sequence goes on along the minus strand of NW_026000076.1, from coordinate 5,525,147 downwards.
GAAGAATAGAAATTCAGTGGACTAGACAAACGTGAATGAAGGGTGGGGGATGGGAATAGGAAAGACAGTAGAATGAATCAGACATAACTTTTCTATGTTCATATATGAATACAGGACCAGTGAAATTCCACATCACGTGCAACCACAAGAATGGGATCCTAATTATAATAAGTTATACTCCATGTATTTATAATATACTCTACTGTCATGTATATCTAAAAAGAACAAATAACAAAAAATCCTTAAAATTAAAAAGGTCTACTCCCCCAAACTGGATAACTGAAAGCAGAAATTAGGACAATAAGATCAACTTCTTCCACAAAGTCACTGAGGCAACATTTATGGAGTTCAGAGCATTGTGCAAAGCCTTTGGGAGACTAATAACAACAACAAACTAGAAAGCAAGAATATTAAGCTTTCAAGAGCTTCTGGTGTAGTGCAAAAGATAAGCTAGGCGGGAGGTAGCTTCCACACTGCCTAGAGGACTCATTCATTCAGTCAGTATCCAAGGGAACTTACTATGAGCTAGCCAAAATACTAAGGACTGAGGTTACAAATATGAACAAGAAGGGGAAGACAGGTTTCCTTCCCTCCATTCTTTCAGCATCAAAATTCTTATGATGCTTAAACCTTGGAGAGGAGACACAAAACCACACAGAAATTACTGAGCTTCAAAAGTACTTTGCCGCTGGCAGGATGGCGCATGCCTATAATCCCAGTGGCTAGGGAGGCTGAGGCAGGAGGATCATGAGTTCAAAGCCAGCATTGGCAAGGGCAACGCACTAAGCAACTCAGTGAGACCCTGTCTCTAAATAAAATACAAAATAGGGCTGGGGATTTGGCTCAATGATTGAGTGCCCCTGAGTTAAAAAAAAAAAAAATGTACTTAGAGAACTCAAAGCAAGAATTCTTCCTTACCACCAGACATGCTGGAGAAAAATGTCTGGGAACCTCCTTGGAGGTGACACGGGCTGCTCTATTTTGGGTCCTGAGCCTTGCACAGAAGCACTCCAAGGTCTTTGCCCCACTGACTACTGCAGCTAGATCTCCTGACAAATCAAGTCCACTTCCTGTGTCCATCCATGTTCTCCTTTCTGACTGCTCAAGATTGCAAGGCACACAGGTGACAAGAATATGTTGCTCTCCTTTACCACAGTGTTTCCTGAGATCTAGTTGAGAACCTGGCTAGTCTCCATGTTTCAAAGAACCATTGTGCTCTTTGATTTGTCTAGGCAAAGGCCCAGCCTGGAAGACCCAGGTAAGGCTGGGCTTCTGTCCAGCCACCTCAGTAGCAGAGACTGGTGACTGCCATTTATAGGGTAGTTTTACATTCTTTCTGACTCCTACAACCCTGGTCAGCAGCCCCAACGTACCAGCCATGAGGTCTGGAATTAATTGCCACAGATGTGATATATCTGCCTCACTTTCCCTTGTGACTAGATTCCCTCCTGTGAGACATTCAGCTGGCTCTTCTGAAACACTTCCCTTTGAGGGCTGGAATTTGCGCCCTTTATTCTCAGCTGAGGTCCTTGCCTTCTTGTGATTAGTCCGATGGTGCTGAACCATGGAACTGATCCATGCCTGACTTTGTCACCAGTGCTCTGAACCACCATGATCTCTACTAGCATCTGCAACGAAGGCCACGTTTGTGGCACTGTTTTAGATACTGTGCACCCAAATGACCATTTCCCCAGCCTCGTCCTATCTTCTTCCTCACACCCCTGAGTCTCTTCTCTGACAACCCCCCATGCAAGCATTCATCACATTCAAGTCTGCCCTAGGATAGGTAGCCCATATCAAACTTGGCCACCCTTCCTGACTCTCCCAGTCAGGATATCATCCCACCTCCCCTCCCTGGGGTCCCCTTAGCACATCTGTACCACCCCGGGAAACCTTTTTTCCTTTGTATCACAGCTGCTTCTGTACCCGACATCATTTCTAAAGCATGAAAGCCAAGCACATTTCTTTTCATCTTTGTATGCCTCTAAGGTCACATCTGTGCCAACTAGACCCTCAATCACTGCTTGCTAAAGAGACAAAGAAATAGTAGAAAAATGCTAAGTACAAATTAAATGGTATGTAATGGCCTTGCTGCCCCTCTGCCCCTCTGCTCTCAGCTTGCACATTGCCTCTTAAGCTAATCATTCCAAAGCACAGTCTTTCTCAGGTCAAAAGCAACCAGTAATCCCCACTGCCTATTGCAATAAATCCACATTCTTCATCCTGAATCAAACCTGCTCCCATCGGATGTGGCTAAAATCTGCCTGCCCAACCTTATCTCCTGACACTTCTTCCCCTAACACCACACATCCATCTCATAAGGGTCCATTTGTGCCTCCCCAATTTTTTGTGTTTGTTTGATGCCTCAATTTCTTCATCCTGGATATTTTCTTCTTCTATTTCCATCTTGCCACCTAGTGCAGTTTGCTTATTGGCCTAGATGAAACTCAGTACTAAAATATTTTAGGATGAAAAATGTCATCATTTAAATGCTATGAGCAGATTTTGTCTGGCAAGAAATGAATCTTCCTAAGTCCTTTAGGGGGTAAACTGCATCCTTGTTTTGGGAAGCCATGAGGTTGGACAAATGAAAACAATGATCTATCCAAACTTCTCCAAGGGAAAAAGTCAGAAAGTTTTGAAACTAGAGCTGGATGTTTTTAGGTGGAGAAACTAAATGTTCTGTTGGTAACAAATGTAATGTGTATAGTTGTGTAGGAGTAAGGTTGAGAGGCAGAGAACATAACTGGAGTTGCAACAAATTTAGCTGATACTGTATCAGAACTTGATTTGTTTCTGAAGGATATGGAATTTCTTTATAGAGAAATGCTTGCTAATAATAATAGCAACCAGATGTTACAAATTTACTTTGTGCCAGGACACAGATAAATTCTCAGGAGGATTAACTCCTTCAGTCCTTATAATAACTTTATGATTTTTCAGGTGAAGAAAAGAAGAATCAGAGAAGAGGCAGGGCCAATATTTAAACACCAGGAGTTGAATTCCACAGCCTGTAATCTTAATTCCAACTATCAAAGATTTTGTTTTAGTTTTCTAAAAATCTCATCCTTTAAAATTCTATTTCAGAATGTTTCATAATTACTATAGTAGTGTATACTTATTCTTTGAGATTGCAAACTCAAAAACTTTTGTTGTAGGGATGTCAATAATATTTTGCTACTTTAAAAATATATTATCTTGCATTGTTTGCATACTGCTTATATTCATAGGTCATATTTCTCTCAGGGAATCTGGAGCGTCCTTGAAGGAAAGAATTATGTTTTAAACTTCTACTCTATTTCCCACAGTAGGCCAAACTATAGCATCCCTAATACTCATTAAACTGAATTAAATGAGTACTCTGCCAACCTTACTCTTGAGTAAGGCAAAGTTGGTGAAAATTGTTGGAAATATAGATTTCTAGAGCTTCAGGGGAAGGCTGAAATGGCTTCCAAGCTCCAAAAATAGAACAATACAACAATTTAAAAATAATTCTGCTGTATAAACATGAAGAATGTTACCTCAGGCCCCCAGAGGTTTATACTGGATTTGAGCTTTAAAACACCAAAGGAAGTAGTGTTTAATTTAGGGTTTTTCTGTTTAGGGATCTCAAGTTGCACAAGGGTAGAGATCAGTGCTGTGGAGATAGTTATAACCCATGCTTTGGCTCCCTCTGCCGGCAGAATGTAAGAGGTTGCTTTTTTTTCCTTGAATTCTTGGTTCAGGTAGCATAGACTCTCTTGCTTAGAAAAGTCAAGCTCTTCTTTTATGAAATGGGAACTCAAAACCGACTTGATCTTCCTCCCTAGATGGCAACTAAAATGCATTTCCATTCTTTTAACATTCTAACATTGCTGTCTCTAAAGCCACACTCATTATAAACCGCTTATTATCAGAGGACTACCTAATATTTGTGCTGCCGTGACTTTCCCAGTCTTCTAATTGTAAGGTTTAAAAAGTGCAACCTAATTGCTCACAGGATGCTTCACAAAATCCCGGTTTTACCACATTCTCTGCTGACTCTGTATGTGTGTGTGTTTGTGTGTGTGTATTTTCTATGACATAGACCAGGGACTTTGATCTCAACTAGTGCAAGAAATCAAATATCTAAAATTCTTTGTTTGATTCATGAAGTGGAATTAGGCACATGCACATTTTCCCTTGGCATGTAGTTTCCTTCCCAATTCCCTTTTCCAAGAATTTTTGTATGTGAGTCTGAATTGTTATTTAATCATGTTAATTATTTCTCAAAATTTGAGCTTTGACTCTAATGCCTCAAGCAGAATCCCTCTGTATGGTTTTCCCATAGGGACACTGGGCATCTCTTCCTCCTTTTGAGCTGTGAAAACCAGTTCCTGAGAACCAGGATCCTGAGATGTCACAAGAGCCTGGCATGTTGCAGAGTTCAATAAAGATTTGTTTAAATAAATATGACTTAGAGCAGGATTCTTTTTTAAGGGTCAATTTTTTGCCCATGTGAGAATTCCTCCTGCGTGTAATGTGAAGAAATTCATTCTATTAATTTTACAGGAGCTTACCAATGTTATGCATACAATACTTGTCAAGAAACTGTTTACATCAGGGTGGAATGAAATAGGCCTGGCATCAGTTAGGGCTCTACCACTTAATGTTTGCAGAGGCAATTCACCATTATAGTATTCTTGCACGTTCTTGTTGGGTGTGCCAAGAATGCAAGACTGATCACTCTTTCCTTGGGTCATTTCTCAGGGTTGTGTTTGCAGTGAGCAATCTTGAAGGATGAGGTAATGTCTCCCCGTGGAACAAAGAACAGGCTTGCTTACTGCTCACCATAACATAGTGGGTCCCCAAGCTCAGCATTCCTCTCTTATAATGGAAACCATTTTGTGTGCAAACACGCATCGGGTGCCCATATGCTTTGTTCCTGTGAGAACTGGGGTTCAAGAAACCAACATAAAGATGCTGAAGCTCTGGCTACTGCTTTTGCTGTACTTTCATCTCTGATCAACATGTGCTGTCAGCACACACAAACTGTGAAAGCTAACACATTAGACCGCAAATAGAATAAAATTTGACTCTTCATAATTCTCCACACTCACTAGCTGGGTGTCCCTACGTGAGTCATTTAACTTCTTTTAACTGCAGTTTCTCTTCTTTATAAAGGGGTTTGATGGCAGTTGCCTCTCTAAAAATGTAAAGATCCCCACTACACTAGACTCCTCCTGGGAATTCTCTTCCTCGCTTAGGTACACTGACAGAGACTGCTTAAATGCCTGTTGACGCCGGGCGGGGTGGGGGTGGGGGAGCTCAGGAATACAGGGTGGGCCAGGGTTGATCCAGGTTCGGGAATAGAAGACTCAGACCAGCCTGAAGAGCGCGCCCCTCTGCAGCCCCGAGATTCCTACGTAGGCGGGGCCCGTAGGCGGGGCACGCTGATTGGAGCGGGGGAGCCAGGGGTCTTGTCTAGCAGCGGCAGTTGCATAGCAACCTCAGTGCTTTTATTTAGATCACCCACTTCGAGTGGCTCCCGGGTCGTGCGGATGCGGATTAGTGGGGCACCGAAAGCCCGCTCCCTGCCCCCAGTCCAAGGTACCCCTGTCATTTTGTGACGATTGCGCCCTTCTGAGCAGCGGCGCCAGGCTCTCAGCGAANNGGAGAGACCTGGTAGGCGGGGACGCTTGGGGCTACAAGGGGGCCGGGAGGAAAGGGCGCGACCGAGATTTGTGTGGCTTGCCCAGGGCGGGCCGAGACTTGGTCGGGCTGCCCTCACCCCCACCCGTTAGGACCGGCGGACGGTAGCTGCCCTTCGCTTGCCCGGCTCGCCGTTCTCGCGACGGGCATCGGCCGAGGAAGCCCGGCGCCCAGGTTTGGGGCGGCTGCCCAAGCTGGCCGTAGTCTGGGTGCGGCAGTCCCGCTCCAGCGACAGAGAGGACCAAAAGGGGCAGTGGGGAGGGCGCGGGGCCGTCGCCTCTGGCTTAACAGCGCAGATGCGCGGAGACTCCAACAGGTGGCTCCGTGGCGCAATGGATAGCGCATTGGACTTCTAGAGGTTGAAGGCATTCAAAGGTTCCGGGTTCGAGTCCCGGCGGAGTCGTGGGTTTTTTTCCCCCCCGCCCACCATCCTTTCTTTTTTTCCTAAACACCTTAACTTGCGGCTCTGCGTGCTGTTCCAGCAGCCCTTTTGCCTTCAGCGGCCCGCGGGGTCGCGCGCCGGCTCCGCTCCGCGGCCTCGGCCGGGCCCAGCGGCCAATCCAGGGCCCGGGGAGAGCGGCCCGGACAGCGGAGCGGAGGGAAGCCACAGCCAGGCGAGGCCTTCGGTCCTGGCGGACACCCCCGTGGCCGGAGCGCGACAGTGGCCAGGAGGGAGGGGCGAGAAAACCCGTCGTTGTGCGGTCTCTATCCCGCTCGGAGAGCTTCGAAATCCGCACGCCCCGGAATCCCGAGCGGGATCCTGTCAAAAACAGATTTCTGGGCGCCGCTCTGGGACTCCAGTTGAGGGGAGCTGAGGCGGGGCCCGGGAACCCGCATTTCGGATGAAACCGCCCTCCCGCTGCGTGATTGTAGCGTCCGCCTGTTTCCGAGGCCCACTGTGCCCCTAGGCTCCTCCGGTTTTTCGGACTTGAGCTTTGCCCAAGGTTAAGATTCCACCTCCCTAAAGGTGAATAAAACAAGGAACGAATGGAGATTTGAAAAGTCATTGCCACAATGAAACAGGTTATTCATGCAAAAGATTTAAAAAATCCAAAATTGTCAAAGAGAGAAAAGGTACAGGGAGAAGTAAACATCTTTATTCCTACATCCAACCTTGCTGCGCGAGTCGTTAGTAATAACGTTTTCTTGGAAGTAGATTCCTATTTATTTCAGGCACATGTCCGCTCTTTTTGTATGTATGGTCTCTCTGTTGGTTGTTATTGATATATGTGACATGCGTCCTTAAAGCATTTAATAGTAGACTATACTTATTTCACTTAATACATGTAGGGCTGCCTTGTTCTTTATGCATCATAAAGATTTAAGTCATTAATACTTGAATATTTAGGTGTTGGTTATTTTCCTATTGCATACAATGCTTCAGTGAACATCCTTATTTAATTGTACACAAGTGCAAGAATGTCTTTAGGATAGATTCCTAGGAAGCTGAATTGTTGGCCCAAAGATTTGTTCTGCATTTGCAGTCCGTGTATTCTTTAATAGTTATTGGCACATTGCCCTCATAGAGATTATACCCATTTTTCTCCCAGCAATGCTAAGTGAGAATGCCTGTTTACCCCGCACACCATGTTATCAAACAGGCGAAAAGTGGTTTCTAGTTGTATTTTAACTCATGTCTTTTGTTATGCTTAAACTAAGCATCTTTTCATACAAGGATGATTTGTATTTTCCGTTGTTGAGCTGTGCCTTTTTTTTTTTTTTTTTGGTACCAGGGATTGAACCAGGCATGCTTAACCCCTGAGCCACGTCACCAACCCCCCCCCCCTTTTTTTTTGAAACAGGGTCTCGCTAAATTACCGAGGCTGGCTTTGAATTTGTAATCCTCCTACCTCAGTCTTCTGAGCCTGGGATTACAGGCATGCACCACCATACCTGGCAAGAAAGTAAATTTTTAAATTACTTTGTAGGAGTTCTTTACACATTAAGGAAAAGAGCCCTTTGTGGTATGTTCCAGTATTTCTTTTCATCTACTGATTTTGCTTCTGATATTTATCTTGTTTATCTATCTTGCAGAAATGTATATATTTGAATTTACCAGTCTTTTCTGACGTCTACATTTGAAGGTCATACTACACTCAGATTATTAAATGCTGTCCTTTTAATGGTTTTATTTTTATGTTTTTTAAAAATTTTTTTTAGATGTTGATGGACCTTTATTTTATATATTTATATGTGGTGCTGAAAATTGAACCCAGTGCCTCACACATGCTAGGGAAGTGCTCTACCACTGAGCTACAGCCCCAGCCCTGTTTTTATGTTTTGTTTTTAAATATTTGCTTAATCCAGTATTTTTCTGTAAGGGGTGAAGTGGGAGTTTTGTTCCAGATAATCACTGATGATGAACCCTCCTCCTTTATTACATCAATTTTATTTTTTCCAGTACTGGGGTTAGAACTCAGGGATACTCTGTCAGTGAGCTATATCCCCATCCCTTTTTAGTTTTGATTTTGAGATAGGGTCTTGCTAATGTCTTGCTGAGGCTGGCCTCAAATTTGGGGTCCTCAGCCTTCCTAGTCACTGGAATTATAGATGTCTGCCACTGTGCCAGGCTCTAACTAATTCAAAATACCACTTTCATTATTTTCTAAATTCCCACATGAATTTGGGCTTTTGGATTATTTCACTGATCTGTCTAAATTTTTAAATTCACTTTAAAATCTAGTAGAATCAGTCCTCTCTTATCACCTTTAAAAAAGATCTTTCTGCCTAGTTTTATTTCGAATAATTGTAATACTTAATATAAGTAATTGTTCAAGGATACACAGCTGATAAGCGATAAGCCTGAATGGGAACCCAGGACACCAAGGTCTATAGGTAAACCCTCAATTCTGTGTTATTTTCTCACATGAGCTTTAATTATAGTGAGTAGGAGATATTATTGTTGAAGTCATACTGTGCATCAATATAGGGAGAATTGAACTAATTAGGATGTTGAATCTTTAAGAACTTTGGGAGGGAGAAAAGTATGCCATTTTATTTATTCAGCCCTTCTGGGCACTTTAGTGTCAGTTTTCCTTCATCTAGTTCTTGACTTTTTTTTTGTTAACTGTACTCTTATCCTTTTTTGTTTGTTTGTTTGTTTTGATAATGGAGATTGAATCCAGAAGTACTTTTCCACTGAGCTACATCCCCCAGCCACCACCCTAGTCCTATCTTTCTTGAGACAGGGTCTTGATATGTTATCCAGGCCTCAAATATGGGATCCTTTTGCTTCAACCTCCTGAGTTGCTAGGATCACAAGCATGTGCCGCTAAACCCAATTTAGTTTATCGTTTTTGTTGGGATATTTTCTTTCATTATATTCTTTAACAGGTTATTGTTTTTATATATAAGAAAGCATTTGGTGTTTTAAAAATAATTTTATATTCAATCATCTTATTGGATTATTTTATTACTATTTAAAATAGTTTTTCATTTCAAACCATGATGTGATACCACTTCACACCCACTAGGATGGTTATATTAAGAAAGACAAATGGCAGTTATTAAGAATATAAGCAACAATAATTGGTGGTGAGGATGTGGGGAAAGTTACACTCTTACATTGCTGATGGGACTGCAAAATGGTACACCCAATCTGGAAAGCAGTATGGAGATTCCTTAGAAAAGTTGGAACGGCATTTGACTCAGCTATCCCACTACTCGGTTTATACCCCAAGGACTTAAAAACAGCATACTACAGTGAGGCAGCCACATCAATGTTCATAGCAGTACAATTCACAATAGATAAATTGTGGAACCAATCTAGATGCCCTTCAATAGATGGATGGATAAAGAAACTGTGGTATCTATACACAAGGAATATTACTCAGCATTAAAAAAGAATAAAATCATGGCATTTGCAGGTAAATGGATGAAGTTGGAGAATATAATGCTAAGAGAAGTTAGCCAATCCCAAAAACCTAGAGGCCGAATGTTTCCTCTGATAAGTGGATGCTGATCCATAATGGGGGTGGGAGGAGGAGCTTGGGATGAATGAAGGAACTCTGGATAGGGCAAAGCAGAGGGAGAGGAAGAGAGGGGGCAGAGGGGTAGGAGAGATGGTGGAATGAGATGGACATCATTATCCTAGGTACATGTATGATGACACAATGGTATGTGTACATTGTGTACAACCAGAGAAATGAAAAATTGTGCTCTATTTGTGTACTATGAATTGAAATGCATTCCACTGTCATACATAACAAACCAGAACAAATAAATAAATTCATTAAAAAAAGAAAGATTATACAAATCTTGAGAAGCATTGAAACCCTTATATATCGCTAGTGGATATGTAAAATGATGCAGTCTATTGTTAAACAGTTTGGTAATTCCTCAAAAAGTTAAACATTACAGTTACCTTGTTATTGTGTCAATCCATTCCTAAGTATATACCCAATAGAGTTTAAAACATATGTCCACACAAAAATTTGCACAGGAATGTCATTAGTAGCATTGTTTTCAATAGCCAGGAGTAGAAATAACCCAATGTCCACCAGCTGATCAATGGATAAACAAGATGTAGTGTATCTTTCTTGTGGAATATTATTCTGCAATCAAAAGGAATGAAGTGCTGATTCATGTTACATAAACCTTGAAAACATTATACTAAGTAAAAGAATCTAGTCACAAATGACCACATATTATATGATTCCTTTTTAATGAAATGTCCAAATTAGGCAAATTCATAGGAGTTAGTCATCACCAGGGCTTGGGGTGGGGAAACGTGAAGTGACCAATAATGTAAATGGGGTTTAATTTTGGGGTCATGAGAATGTTCTGGAAACAGTTTGGTAGTTGCATAACTTAGAATATATGAAAATTCACTGAATTGTACACTTCTTAAAGGTATGAATTTTATGGTGAATTATATCTTTATTTAAAAAATGAAAAAAATAGTTTTTCAATTGACTAATTTGTTTTCTGGAAATATTCTATCCACAAATTATGATGGTTTTATTTTCTCATTTCTAAGTTTTATGCCTCATATTGTTTCTCTTATAATAGAATCAGCTGGTGTGTCCATACAGTGTTAAGTAATTATTTATGATAACGTTGATAATGAACTTCCTTGACATGTTTCTGCTCATTAAAGGAATGCTTTTCCAGTAAACATGATGCTGGCTTCTGAGATTGGTGTGGAAGTGCAAACACACATGCACTAACATACACATAGATTTTATCACATTAGTAAGATCCCATTGGTATTTCTCTGCATTCCTGAAACAATTTTTAGTTATTTTTTTTGTACTAGAAAATGCAGGCAGTGTTTCCACAAAAATAACTGTACAGTGATTTGAAGTACAATAAATGAGGGCAATGCATGGCCTTCCAATAAAAGATACTTGAAGACTAGAGAGAGAGAGATATCCCCCTGGATTTGGTGGTGCACACCTGTAATCCCAGTGACTCTGGAGGCTGAGTCAGGAGGATCACAAGTTCAAGGCCAGCCTCAGCAATTCAGTGAGTCACTAAGCAACTTATGGAGACCCTGTCTCAAAATAAAAAATAAAAAGGGATGGGGATGGGGATGTGGCTCAGTATTAAGTGACCTTGGGTTCAGTTCCTAGTACCAAAAAAGAAAAAAAAAGAAAATCCCTGTTAATCTTTGGAACTAATCTGTGTCATTTATTATGATTTTTTCAAATACTCAGCTCTTTTTATAGATCGGAAATGAATCCCCCCCCTGGTTGTGGTACATATATATTTTTAATATTTTAATGTTTGCAATTATTATATATTTAGAAAGATTGGCATTTAATTATCTGCCATACAACAGCAAAATGCAGCACTGTTTGTAATGGCTTCAAACTGGAAATGACCTAGCTATCTATCAGTGGTGGTCTTTTTGAAGAAACTATGGTAAACTGATGAAAAAATGACCTTGAAAAAATGAGATTTATAGGTTGCTATGGAAAAATTATTCAGGATTATATTTAAAAAGCTGATGTGAAAATGAGTATTTTTAATAAGTCTCCATTTATGTCAAACAATGCTGATAATAACACTAGTATGTTTATGAATTTATGATTGTGCATGGAAGATCTGGAGGGATATAGTGATTACTTTAGAGCACTAAGTCAGGAGGGGACAGTAGTATGAAAGAAGTCTTTTTTTTTTTTTCCTGGTACCAGGGGCACTTAACCACTGACCCATATATACTCAGTCCTTTTTTATATTTTATTTGAGATAGGGTCTCGCTAAGTTGTACAGGGCCTTGTTAAATTGCTGAGGTTGGCTTTGAACTCATGCTTCTCCTGCCTCAGACTCCAGAGCCACTGGGATTATAGGCATGTGCCACTGTACCTGGCATGGGACCACCTTTTTTATTGTAGACTTGGGTGTAATGTTTAAGGCTTTTTCATAATGTCCCCTTTTTTATCCTTGTAGTATAAAAATTAATTTTAAAAAAGAGTTAAAACAATCCTGATGATGATGAAGGAAAAAAGCATGTGTCTATTTCTAGAACATTTTCAAGTCTGTTAAACATCTATAGGAGCTCCTCCTATTACTGATGGAAAAACAAAATGTCTCTTTAGATTGATTCCAGCAGAGACCATATTCTGAAGGTCTTGCACACCATCTTAAGAGTGTGGTCTTTACCTAGAGGCAGTGGGAAACCACTGAGACGCTTTTAGCTGGAATCCAGTATGATTAGATGTGTTTTGTATCATCCCTCTGGCTGCAGTATAGATTATGGGCCCCGGAATAGTATAAGACTGGAGTCCTGGAGACCAGTTGAGGGGCCATGGTAGCCAACAAGGAGGGAAAATGAAGGCTGGAAGTAGGGAGGTGGCCTGGGGACAAAGCTGAGTGTACAAACCAGAGCTGTTTTTCAAGGGAGTCCAAATTAATGGGCCTGGATGAATTAATGGATAAAAAGGAGAGAATGGAAGTAGTTAGAATCTACCAGTTCTTCAGCAGATGAATGTGCTGAAACAGTCAATGGGAGAACAAAGAAATGGGTTTGGGAAGAAAATTAGTTCAGATTCGCATGTGATGAGTTTTGCGGTCTGCATGAAACACCCTAGAGATGTACAGTTGGCAGCTGGATATAATACAATACCAAGCACAGAGCAAGCTCTCAAAACGTGTTTACAGAATGAAAGAATGCAGGGAGAAAAGAATTTAAGGAAGGTAAATGTGGAGAGAAGAAAAACATAAGGGAGCTCAGGAAATAGGTCTACGGTTGGAATTAAACTTGATTGTCCTCCTTTCCATCAGCACACCCTACTGGAGCATACCTTTATACTCTTTATAATGCTTTTATTAGACTTTGTTATTCATTAAGCTAACATTTCTAGTACGTGAACCCAGTTTAGTGACAAGCCAAAGTCACTAAAACCTGTTTCTTTGCTTAAAAAGTGAAAAATAAAATTAATTCATTATTCAAATACAGATGATTTGACATGATTTTTTGACATTATCATCGTGAGAAAGTAGTTTGCATCCAGTGGAAACCATACTTTGAATTTTGATCTTTTCCTGGGCTAGTGATACTCTCTAGATGCTAGGCAACGGTAGTGAGCCACCACTCCCAGTCAGCCATGTACTCACAAGAGTAAACAACTGGTAAGTCTAGTGTCCTGTTGCCAGCATCTTTTGGATTCAGATAGTCAACAAATTATGAGGTATTCTATATTCCATTATAAAATAGTCTTTCTACTAAATGACTTTGCCTAATAGCAGGCTGAGTATTCTGAGTGCACTTACAGTAAGCTATTGTTATGCTCGGTATATAAGACATATTAAATGCATTTTCAGTTTATATTTTCAACTTAAAATGGGTTTGTAAGGACATAATCCCATTGTAAATTGAGGTATGCAGATTATTTGTAGAACAGGAATCTTTTTTGTTGTTATTGTTGAACCCAGTGGCACTTAACCACTGAGCCACATCCCAGGCCATTTTTTTTTTTTTTATTTTAGAGACAGGGTCTTGTTGAGTTACTTAGGGCCTCTCTAAATTGCTGAGACTGGCTTTGGACTCGCAATCATTCTGCCTCAGCTTCCAAAGCTGCTGGGATTATAGGCATAAACCACTGCACACAGCATAGACCAGGATCTTAATAGAAAGTACCCTTTTTAGTCTCTTTTTCTGACGTTAACAAACAATAATATTTTTAGATACCATTCTTTACTTTGCTCTGAAGATTTAAAATAAATTTATGAAGCTCACACTTGACATGAAAAAGCTACATATACAAATTAAAATTCATAGTTTTAATTCCTTATAATTTTATAATTTTTTTCAGTGCTGAGGATCAAAACCCAGAGTCTCATACATGACATATATATGTATGTATATATAGATAGATGCAAAATTACATAGTAATTATAGTATTATTTATACATCTTTGATCTCTTTAAAGTTTTTGAACATATTAGCAAACTTTGTACTTTCTAAATATCTGTAATTTTCTTTAAATAACCAAGCACTGGAAACTTAATAAAAATGTTAATTATCTTAAAATGGATGAGGTTCTTTTCCCCTTCAGCAGTCTAAGCCTGGATGGATCTTTTGTAGCCATACCTATTTTTACTTCAAGGGACATGTGATGGATTCTCTGTTAACCAACTTTATTTCCAAACAAAAATCCCTAAATAGAGCCAGTCTATATAAATATGATGGTTACATGATGGTGTTAGTTTTTAAAACACATTTAACAAATAAAGAGGTGACATAAAAGATTGTGGTACGGTTGGTGAGTCTTAATTGCGGAATTTCTTCTTCTTACGGAACTTTTTTCCTGCTGCATTTGCTGCTTTTTCAGCCATGATCTCTGAGTACTTCCTTCGGTTATATCTGGAAAGAAAAAACAAACCCAGGTTTTCTAAAGAATAACACATCAGATATTAGTAGTTAATATAACATTATGTAAGGGGTTTTAAATCTCAAGATTTTTTGCACTTTTCCTATTTATCGGTAAGTTGCCATCACATGTCAGGAGCCACACTGAGAACTAAGGATAGAGCAGCGGACAGACAGCTATAGCCTCTGCCCTCACACAACTTGCTAAAGACCCATGACAATGTTAAACACAGGACATAAATGGAGATAAAAATGCAAAAAGGACAAGTAAAACAAAAGTTTACACTTATCTGAAAAAACAAATATGACTGGTACATATTTCCTAGAACTTTAGAAAACATACTAATGGTTTTCAAAGTATGATCTGAAGACCCCTTCAACAGATCCATTCAGTAAAGACTATTTTTTACAAGAATACTAAGGCAGTAATTGTCCTTTGCCCTCATTCTCTCCTGAGTATACAGTAGAGTTTCCTAGATGCTACATGATGTGTGGTATATGCAGAAACAGATGTGAGGCTCTGTCTTTTTTGTTTTGTTTTGAGTACCAGGGATCAAACCCAGGGGGGCACTTAACCACTGAGCCACATCCCCAGTCCTTTTTTATTTTTTTATTTTGAGACAGGGTCTAAGTTACTTAAGGCCTTGCTAAGTTGCTGAGTCTGGCCTTGAACTTGTGATCCTCCTGCCTCAGCCTCCCAAGTCCCTGGGGTTATAGGGATATGATTGTCTTTAATTATGCCAGATATTAAAGAGATTTGCACTAAATTGCTTTTGTTATTTTCATGAAAGTATATATTCATGTTTATATATGAAGGTTATTTTAAATGAGTTAATATTTTATAATTAACTGAAATTTTATAGATTTCTGCATATTTTAAAGAAATGCATAGATATTACAAGATGAAATATAAAAATTCATTACCTTCTGAATTCAGAATCAGCCAGCAGTTCTTCCACAATAGTTCTTTTCCTTTGCTTCTTGGGAATTCGTGAATGGTAGAAATCAGCTGGATTGTCAACAATGGTTCCAACCTATGAACAATTGAATGAAATAAGTCATACAAAACCTGATTAAGTCATACAGTGCCTAAATGCCACTGTTTATTCCATATTTCTGTGTAGTTTGAACAAAGTATATTTACAAAAAGGAGTGTAAATCACGAGCTTATCTTATAACAGTATTAAAGTTTATCTTGACATTTTTTTAAGCTAAAATAAATCACCTATGAGCACAGTGATGTTACTAATGACAGAGTATATAGTAGATCCAAAATTTCTTTTATATACATAGTACTAAACAGTACAGTTAAATTCACAATGAATAACAAAAAGAGAAAAGTAGAAGTTAATAAACTGTTCGTTTTCCAATTCAAATACAAGTTCTATATACAGACCTACCTGATCTCCTAGACTATCATAAATACTGCCTTAGTAACTGCTCTGCATTTGTTCATTCAACTGACTAAAATTACAGAATGCCTACTGTGTGCCAGGCACTGTGATAGGTTGAGGAAACAAAAACAAACATCTAGTCCTTAGCAAGGTTCCAGTTTTAAAGAATATCAAAACAGAAAACTGAAGAATTAAAGCATAACATAATAGACACTGAACAAAATATTATAGAAGCTTTGAACACTGAGTGACAAATTCTGACCAAAAGGAAGAAAAGAAGACAAAGGGATGTCATTTTAGCTTGGATTTGTATAGGTAGAATTAAATACTGGTATGTACACATTCTGAGAAAGGGACTGAGTAGCTGAGCTTGTGTGAGCTTAAGAGGGCTATGACAAAAAGAAGAGTTGGTGAACTGGTTTGGGTGCAGATTATAAAGAACCAAATAAAAGGGTCACAAAAACTTCTTAGCAGAGTTCTAAAATGAACAAAATTTTTTTTTGTTGTACTGGGGAAGGAACCCAGGAGTGCTCTACCATTGAGCTACATCCCCAACCCTTTTTACTTTGACTCAAGGTCTTGCTAAGTTGCACAGGCTGGCTTTGAACTTGCAATTCTTCTGCTTCAGCCTACCAAGTTGCTGGGATTACAGGTATGTGCCAAGCTTAAAGAATACATGTATAACTGGCTACGTTTGGAAGATGGATTGTAAGACAGAACAAAACTTGGGAGACCAAAGACTATTATATAATCCTGATGAGTGACAAAAAGTAATCAAGAATGAAAACTTTAAGGATAAATCAATTGGAGTTTCATCTGAGAATGCTTTGAAAACCAAATTTTTAATGATTTTTCAGAATTTGCTGGGGGAATTTGCTCCGTCATGCATGGTCTCTTGCTCTTAAGCTAGAATTCTTTATACACTTATGTTAACCCTTAAATTTATTAAGTTCCATTTAGAAAGTTAACCTGGAAATCCACCTATCATATTTAACAACGTCTCTCTACCTGGGAACCCAATACAAGATGGTTGTTATCTGAATTATGTTTAGGACATTATCTGGCCTAAGCAGATATGGTCCAAATGTCAGATATACACATTATAAACATTCTATGGACTATACCAGTATTCTGTTTGTTCATACCTGGAAATACTTAGGGAAGCCATCTCTATCATTTTTCTTGTAGAATCTTTTTGGGTCCATGCTTGCTCTCATCTTCAGTGCTCTGAGATCATTTTTCAGTTCATCTGTCAATTCTGGAGCTTTCATACCAAACCAGCCATCACCTGCTGTTTTTTGTCGCTCTTTCTAAAGTTGAAATTTCAAAAATAAACATTATAACTTTAAATAAAACTATGAGTATGTTCATTTCCCCTAAAATTTTACAAACAGAAAACTTTGTGAATAGAAAAGTTTCTTTATAGAAAGCATTCATCTCCAGAATCACCTTTATAAAAGGAATTAAGTAAAATCAGAAAAAAGAGACTTTTTATATATTTATTTATTTTTTTTTAGGAAATCAGGCATTGCATTACCTGAGTCAGAAATGAATCCTCCTTAAAATCTATTTTTTATCTCAGCAAGTAACTGATGACTTGCTGGGAGAATCACATACCTTCAATTTTTTTTGTTGTTGTTGTTTTAAAGACAGAGAGAGAGAGAGAGAGAGAGAGAGAGGTTTTTAATATTTATTTTTTTTTTAGTTTTTGGTGAACACAACATTGTTATTTTATTTTTATGTGGTGCTGAGGATCGAACCCAGCGCCCTGCGCATGCCAGGCGAGTGCGATACCGCTTGAGCCACATCCCCAGCACCCACACCTTCAATTTTTATTTAAAATAATCCTTGTAAGTGACAATACATAAAAACATTTTCATGTCTGGAGCTTATGTGTAAATGTTAATCCTTCCCCACTTTTTTGGGGAAATACAGGGGATTGTACCCAGGGTCAAGCACTGAGCTAGATCCCCAGTACTTTTTATTTTCAGACAGAGTCTCACTAAGTTGCTCAGGCTAGCCTCAAACTTGGAATTTTCCTCTCAGCCTCCCAAATAGCTGGATTAAAGGCAGATGCCATCATAACCAAATGTTAACATCAGTGTCTCAGAGAGCCACTCACTGCAAACTAGTCCAGAAATTTGTATGATTTCTAAAATAAAAGAAAAATTCTATTCTTTTGAAAATTCCTAGTAATTAATCAGTTTTGTTTCATTCATACAACAAATATTCATATGGTGCCTATAATCTGTCAAGGTACCCCATATTAGTGACATTACTGGTGTCCCATCCTCAAAGTTCCCTAGGGAACTTTTATGCTTATTAGTTTCCTTTAAAAGTGCAACAGAGAGCTTCTAGCCTTTGGTAAAACATTATCTAAAAACTACGAGAAGCTGAGTGCACTGGCACACGTCTGTAATCCTAGTGACTCGAGAGGCTGAGGCAGGAGGATCTCAAGCTCAAATTCAGCCTCAGCAACTTAGCAAGACCCTGTCACTAATAAAATATGGAAAAGGGCTGTGGCTTGGTGATTATTAAGTACCCTTGGGTTCAAACCTTGGTATCCCCCACCGCCACCCTCAAAAGCTAATAGATATAGACAGTGAACCTATATGTTGGCTACTATTGTCCTTAAGGTATATTTTTAAAAAGCTATATCTGTGTATACCACTGTAGCTGCAGAGATATTGTAAATTAATATTAAATGTGTCTATGAAATGTTATTTTATGGCCCTCAGATATCAAAATAATTTAAAATATATATATATACACATACACACCTAGGTTTAACTTTAATTGTACAAACATGTTATATAATCTGAAGGTACAAACACACAAGCATTCTAAGTTAAAGTCACTGTACTTACCCTGCGTTTTTTCTGAAGTTGACGTTTTGATTCACTATATGGTGGGACACCATAGTTTTTTTCAAAATCAGGTGTAATGATGGCTTTCTGCAGAAGCTATAAAAATACAAAATTGTATTTTCACATAATTTTGCAACATTTTGAACTTATATTTTAAAATTTTATGCCATCAAATTTGTTAATCTGTTCCTAAAAATCTGTATTTTTTGTTACTTGCTTAGGATAATTAAAATATTATCATAAAACAATGTGATTAAAAAGGAGCTACAGGGTAGTTAGTATGTTTCTCAGTGTAAGAAAGTAAAAGTGATCCTTAGCCCTCAAATTTTTTTTACAGGAATATAGCTCAAGCATTAATTTGGCAATGCCATTTGAAATTACTGATTCAGAAATTACTAATAGTCAATTACCTAATTTGGGTCCAGGCTTACAATTTTGGGCTGGTACAGTAGCATTCTAGGCTTTTCCATCATTCAGAAAGAAATTACAACAATTACTTAACAGCTAAGAGCTTGATATATGTTAAAGCCTATAATAGAGTCTAGGACAGTAGTTCTCAAATGGAGAAACTGGCAATGTTACATTTTTGGTAGTAAAGGGAAAGAGAATGCTACTAGCATCTAGTGGGTAGAAGTCAGAGATGTGGCTAACAATCCTACAATACACAATAGATCATCCCACAACAAAGAATCATGCAGCTCAAAACAGCAACAGTGCTGAGATTAAGAAACCTTGCTTACAAATGTATGGAAGATGATATGTCATGAGCTTTGTAATGTTTTGAACAACCAATAAAAAAAAAGAAAGAAACCTTGCTTAAACAACTCAGATCTGTACTGGGTGTTACAGATGCACAGAGGTACAAATAAGGACTGGGGGAATCCAAGTATGTTTCCCATGGCTGTGAACTCTGTATTGGTTTGGAAAGAGCAGAAAATTTCAGTAGTCTTCAATGGCAAAAACAAAGCATTTTGAAGGCTCTGAGAAACCTCTGAAAGACTTAACCAAGAGAATACTTAAGCAGATTTGTGATTTTACAAAAAGAAATCTAAAAGTTTTCAGGATGACTTAAAGAACAAAAAGAAAGCGAGACCAATAAGGAGATTGCTAGAGTATCTCAGGTGAGAAATAAAGGTCTGTACTACTTGTTGATGGGCTCAAAAAGAAGGAAGGCACCATTGCAAGGGCCTGGTGATTAAATGCAAAAGGGAAAGAGACTTTGGTGTTATTAATCAGCACACAGAATACAAAAGGAGAAGCTAGTTTAGGCCAGGAAGAGAAAGAGAAGAATTAGTGAAGTCAAGTGCCTGAGTGCATTGAAATGAACAGATACCTACACTCAAAAGTCTGAAGTTAAAAGAAGCATCAAGGCTAGAAAATACAGATTTAGAAGAAAGCAGTGCAAGTTGTTGGCCAAAGCTAAAGGTTTAGGTAAGATTATCTTAATAATAATTCCTTCTAAAATTGTATGTCTAATCTTTGTTTGTAAATAAGCATTCCCCCTACCCCCAGCCCAAGGTGAGGGCAGCAGGCTAGGACAGTAGTTCTCAAATGGAGAAACTGGCAATTTTTAACATTTTTCCAAACAGTTAAGAAATAAAAATATAACAAGAAACAAAACAAAACACTCTGGGATTGTAACTGGTGGATGCAAGAAAAGAAATACTGATCTTAAATTTACTTTTCAAGCATCACCTTTTATAGGTGGGATTTTGTCTTAAAAAGAAATGACTCTTCTAGCGAGATGGGAAAATAGAACTGATTAGGCCAAAGTGGTTTTACCATGGGAAAATTGGTCTTTTACCAAGAACTAAGCATTTCTAGAAATGACACTTCTAAAACAAGGTAGACATTTCAAATAATTTACCTCATTTTTCTTCTTCTCCTTGATCTGTGTTAGGGTTCTCTTGTTAGACTGTAGTTTGTCTGCGTTGATATTAATATACACACCACCCAACTGCTTGATACTCAGACCAGGATCTATGCTGCTACTTGTCAATTTCAGACTGAAAGAGAAATGATCACTTAAAGATGAAGTAATTACATTTTAAATCTAGTACATCCAATTTTAGGATGAACAATTAAAAATGCTTTTTGGGAACACATCCAAACTTATTCCCCAAATTTTTAAAAAAAGTATTAGGCCATCAGTAGAGTGCAGCAGTATTGAAAGTTCAGGGCTAGCCCCAGCAACTTAGTGAGAACGTCTCAAAATATAAAGAGGCTGGGAATGTAGATCAGCTGTAAAGTGCCTCTGGGTTCGATCTCCTGTATGGAAGTGGGAGGAAAAAGGATTAGGCTATATAATATGCCAATATATTTCATAGAGATTAGATAAGGAAGAATTACAGAAAAAGGAGGAGGAAATATTCCTACCAATTCAACTTAACTTCATATAAAGGCAAATAGTTAGTTAATAAATGTACATATTGAGAAAAGGCCTTCTACTCTGAACTTCCAAGTTATAAAAACCTAGAATTCTTCCCTCAGTAACTAAAGATATCTGGTACTGAGTATGAAATGGTAATAAACATCTATTTCACAAGAGCTTTTTAAAAGTTAAGTGTCATGCCTCAAACCTACCAATTAGAATCTTCTGCATCTTGTCTGGGCTATATTTATATGAAGAGAATTTCTACTTTATATGATCAGAGGGTTCTTATAGGTAAGTACACTTGGACTTAAAGTCATTTTCTTTCCTGATTATTCATATAAAATGAGTGTTCAAAACATAATCAGTCTGTGCTGTAAAGTGAAGTCATTCTATTGCAGTATCTTGGCAGCAATTCTCAACCCCGAATGTATATCAGAACTAATATGGGGGAAGACTGAGGTTTTTTAAAAAAACTAAACATGCCTAAGCCTGATGTCATTGCCTGACTTGGTTGGTTTATGGCAAAGCCTATGCATCTGTTAATATACACAGCCCTAGAAGGCTGCTGGCATTTCTAGTGGATAACACTACCACCAGCCTATGATCAGGAAAAAAAATAAGTTTTAAACAGGAATATAGAAACTAAAGAAATAACCCCAAACATTAGACCCTTTTAGTGGATAATGGATGGGACTAGAGATGATTATTTTTCTCATACTTTTCTATATTTTTCAATTTCTTTACAATGGACATGTAAGGAGAAAAAAAGTAACTTTTTTTCCTCCCCTTTATATTGCTCACAAAATCACAGAAAAATCTTAACAGATGATTTCTAATATATCATCAAAAGGAACACTTAGTCACTGAGAGAAGTATGTCTGTCAAAGGTACTCACAAAGATGAGAGAAATGCTAGATAGAAAAGCACTTCCATAATGAACTAAAGGCAGTAATTTTCTCAATTCCATGTTTTCTAATATTGCATATTTCTATGGTAAATTAATCATCTGACAAATACATCAACATCTACTTTTAAAACATAAGGGTAAAAACTTACAGTTTAGATTTTGTGTTATTCAGTAAGTCGTCTTCATCACTACACTCATCATCTTCATTTCTGTCATTATCTGATAGTTCTTCACTGTTTTCATCATCTTCCTCCTCCTCCTCTTTTTCTTCTTCAATGGAAACTTCACTTGCTTTGTCTTCCTCTTCCAAATAAAATTTTTTCTCAGCACTCAATCCAGGAGTTGTATCAATTACAAACAGTGCATTTTTGCATGATGTATTTCCAGAGTCTTCACTTAACGACTCATTTTGGCCACTATTTTCAACAAAACACAGAGTGTCCTCTTCACTTTCACAGTTTTCAGACTGCTGGCTTTCATCACTGCTAAGAACTAATAAAACAGAATCACTCACCTCCTGAGAAGTGTTGAGTTCAGACTTGCAGAGTTTGGTATCACATTCTAGGTTTTCACTCATTTTGCTGTTGTCTTCACTGACATCTATTCTAGCAGACTCTTCATTATCATCACTGAACTTTGTTATGTCACTTGTTTTTATGGTACTATTTATCTCTTCACTCCATCTGTTCACTTCCACAACTGCAAATGTTTTTGCTAATGATTTCATTATAGTCTCACAGTTCAGATCTGATTGTTCTGATGTGGTTTTCTTTTGGGGAGTTGAAAGTTTATGGGTCACTAATGGTTGAAGACTCCTCTCCTGAAGTTCAGAAGGACTCAGCTGAGAACCTTTCCCATTAATTTCTTTTCCCTCATCTATTATTTCATTGTCCTCTTTAAGAGAGATTGTTTCTCTAAGAGATGCAACATTGGTCTGTTTTTCCTCACTTACATTAAGATGTTGATGTTTTTGCACTGTTAGTACTTTGTCTGAATTTCTGTGGAATGGATCATCATTAAAGTCATTATAAATTTCATTATTACAGAAATTTGGTTTATTTGTCTGAGAAGGAAATCCTGCTGGTAACTGAGAATCCTGAATGGTATCTGCATCCTTTGAATTCACAGGCGTATCTATGATTCGGTTTTCATTTCCTGGTACAATCTTTGTATCTTTCTTCTCAGTTTCTAGCTTTAATTTCCTATACACATTTCTGGTTTTTCTCTTAGGTGTAATTTCAGAGATTGAACTGTAGGAACACGACTCAGTATCAGCTTTAGTTTCTGCATTTGATTGTTGGCTTAGATCTCTTACTTCAGATTTAGCCTTACTTCTGATTCTTCTTGCTACTTCTGTGGAAGTAACAACTCTAGAAACACCTGAAGCATGAGATTCTGCTTCAGAGACAACCTCTTCAGTAAGAGGCTCATTTATTGGAGTTATTATCTGCCTTTTCCTAATAGGAGTCACTGGGGTGAGTGGAATTATGATCTGCCTTCTCCTAGTTATTCTTAGAATAGGCTCCTGGACCTCAGACACAGATGAATAATTTGACTCTTCTTCAGAGTTCTCTTCATCAGTAGATGGTTTAGTTATCTTTGCTTGTGAGTCTGCAGCTCCGCTCTTCCTCTTTTTGCTTTTAGGAGTTCTAGGGACTGAATTTTTTTCCCCAGCAGTTTGCAGTGATTCAATAATACTTTGGCCATCAGATCCACATTCCTTCCTGTTTTCTGGAATCCCTTCAGCACAACTCTGCAACCCAAAGAAAATAAGTTATAATTTAGGCAGGGTTGGGACAAGGGCAAAGCAAATAAGGCACTTCCTTGCAGGAGCAAATTTAGGAGGGCACTATAAAAACCCAATAGGCAGCTGGGGCTGTAGCTTAGTGGTAAAGCGATTGACTCACATGTGTGCGATCCTCAACACCACATAAAAATAAAGATACTGTGTGTTCATCTACAACTAAAAAAAAAAAAAAAAAAATATATATATATATATATATATATATTTAAAAAACACCCAGTAGGCAAAATTTCACAAAAAAGCAAAACCCATGATTTAAAAAAAAAAAAAGCTAAATGCTAGATCTGACCCTTTATTTGCCTTATGTGCCTCACCTGGACCTGGATCTGACTTTGCAAAGAAAAAAAAAATAGCTGAATAAAGAAAAAATTTTCTCCAACGAAAAATAAGCATTTCGATCCATACATAAGGGACGAGAGGAAGTACTCTCAGCAAAGAGGTATTTAGGTACACACTAGTGAACTAGTCGCTGCCCTTGCTTTGACAGACTGAAGAGAATCGCCGCTCAGTTCCCTTCGCTGCAGGAAACGAAGAATGTGGCAGGGGAGAGCCACCAGGCGGCGCCACCACAACCTCTACACGTCATTGGAGTTGGGTGATGGGCCACTGCCAGCCTCCCCAGGTGAAAAGGATGTCCTTTTCTCCAGTCCCACTAAATGATTTTTGCGCACCGTGACTGAAATTAGTCTTCCTTGATACAGTGGCGTTAACAATCTTAAAAGGTTTAATCTCTGTGTCTGCATGAAGTCGCTGAACAACACAAGGGAAGTTAACTAACCTTTTCCTTAACTACTAAAACTGCCTTAAAAGACCGTGGTGAGGACTAACCAGTTCACATGACAGGGCAGGAGCAGAGCCTTGGTTTACCGCAGCACTGTGAAAGCTCGTGCCTTCTCCAGCGGCCCTTCGCGCCGCCCCACCTGCCTAAGCGCTACTCTGTGGAGCGGAGAGGAGAAACAGAGGAGACTTGGGATCTCCTACCTTCTGCTGGGAACTTTCAGGCGATGTATCTTGGATCCTGGCCCGAGAACGTGCAGACCTGGTGACCACCATTTTCCCGGCTCCCCGGCATCCACCGCGGCTTCCCTCCGCCCTGCGGCCCGGAAACGCGTCAGAGAAGTGCCTCATTTATTTTCCCAGATGATCCCGGAACTCGCGAGATCTCTTACTTGGCCTTTGCCCCGGGCTCTGGCCGGGCTTTGGCCGGGCTCTGGCCATGTTGGGATTTCCAAGCTCGGGTTTTAGTGTTCTCTTTACGCCCCTGGAAGACAGATCAGCCTTTTGCTGGCCGACTCCCCGAGGACGCGACATCTGCAATGACAAGAGGGCCTTTGTCTCCCTTTTTACAGGAACGAGTTGGAAGATCGCATCATTTACCTAATTTTCCATTCGTTCAGTAATTACAAAGGTCTTGATGTCGCCAAGAGTGTGGCCAAAGGAAGATGTTTGCCTTATTTGTACTTTTTTTTCAGTAATGTACTTATGTGTTGTGATGTTAATTATAAATAAAGACATGGCTGGGACGAGGATATCCCAGAAACTGGGAGACTAGTTAGGAAGCTATATAAAAAGTGATGTGGTGCTTCAGGATTGGGAATAAGCAGAAAAGAATATGAAAGAAATTGTAAAGGAGAGGGATAAAAGTTTTTGTTTGTCTTTCTTTTAATATTAAGGGTAGAGAACTAGAATTATGTTAGAGATGGTACAAAGGGATTGAGGAAGTAAACGGGAGTTATTGTTGTAGGGGAGAAAAAATGCTTTATTAAAATCTATTCTCCGTGGTCCACTTCTTTATAATAGAAAACCACGGTTTCCTTAAAAGTCACAGCACACACATTTCAGTGAATAATACATTGCCTCCCAGCTAAACTGCTCCCTTTCAGCCTCCCTTGAAGACAAGTATGCTAACCGAGTTTTGGTCAATATAAATTAAATATCTAGTTCTTTAGGGTCAGTTTTAGAGGAGAACCTTCCTGACTTCTTAAATACTTTTTTTTTTTTTAATTCCTGGAGAGTTGTGTTCACTGGTTTTTATCTACCAGCAATTCCGTGCCCCGAGGACACAGCAGGGCTTCAGAGTTACTCTAAGAGTGAAAATGAAAAATCATGAGTTCCTGACAATTTGAGCCACCACATCAGCTCTCTCAACAGCTCTGGATTTCTTTCACGTGAAACAATTTGTCAATGTTCTGATTAATTTTTTATTGGAAGGCTTTGCAGCCAGTTTTAATTTTCTTCTTTCCTATAATTCCATACACATAAAATGAAATTTCCAAGGAAATCCATATTTTCACCAGCAAGAGTATATATCCTGGGGCTGGGATTGTGGCTCAGTGGTAGGGTGCTTGCTTTAACGTGTGAGGCACTGGGTTCCATTCTCAGCACTGCATATAGATAAACAAAAAAAGTCCACTGACAACTAAAAGAAAATTTTTAAAAAGAGTACATATCCTGGAATTTAATGGAATACTGTCTTCAAGATGCTAAGGAAAAGTATCTGGGAATTTAGAATTTTACAATGTCAAATGACTACTGATGATTGAGTAAAAATAAAGACGTTTTCAGACAAACAGGACCTACAGAGTTTACTGCCCAAAGACCTTTGGTGAAAGAATTGCCAAGAACATTTTTAAAAAGTGAACTTGTAGGAATAGAATACAAGAATCAACAGTGAGCAAAGAAATGGGGAGAAGAGCTGAATCATAAGCTATACTTATCATAAAACCATCTTAATATCAATCAACAGACACACCAAAATCATCTGTCACTTTACACATTTAGTTATTGCTAAGGAACCACTTTTGGGGCAGTGTAACTATATACAGTCATATTCTGATGTATTTAGGGGAGTTGGGCAACTTTTAGTCTCTAATCAAATATGACCTTCCCAACATTAACTACTCTTGTCCCAACAGGAGCAGTTCCCTTTCTGGTAATAAGCTTTTGAAGGTGTTCTCATTGAATTTGTGTTTACACATAAACTGCTTCATTATTCAGTAGAAGTATATTTAAAAACTAGGCAAACAGAGGCCTCTGCCCACAATGTCCACATCACACTATCTCCTCTGACCTACTCTAAAGCTAAGTTCTTTAGGAACATATTTCTGTACCTTATTTTGCAACCTAGCCTCACTTCATTCCACATGTCCCCCAATCCTTTTCACCACTTCTGTCATTAATCAATGCAGCCTTTTATTGCTTTTATTTATATACAGATCTCCTCCACTTGCCGGCGAATATACTGTATATACTCCTGGAAGAAAAAGGATTGTCTTGGGGCTGGGATTGTGGCTCAGTGGTACAGTGCTTGCCTCACATGTGTGTAGCACTGGGTTCAATTCTCAGCACCGCATATAAATAAATGAATAAAATAAAGGTCTGCCAACACTAAAAAATATTTTTTAAAAAGGGGTGTTCTTTTCATCTGTGTCTACCTGTAGCACCTTGCACAGTGCTTAGCACATAGAAGGCACTCAATAATCTATTGAATGAATGAAGCATGAATAGCTTTATATGACTTAGATATTAAAAATTACTCAATTTATTTTCAAATCATACTCAATTTAAATCCAAATAGTTCAAAATCAGTATACTGCCCCAAGATGCTCCAACTATTGAAACAACTCAATTTAAAAATATACAACTCACATTTTATTTTAGTTAAATTCATAATATAGGCAAAAGTAAAAATTATTATAAATATTTAGCTAACAGTGCTTTATATCTTGCTTTTATAGTACACTACAACAGACACATAAGAAAAAGAATTATCTAATTAAAACATTTTCCTAAGTATATCTCTAAAACCATAAAAATATTAATGTAAATCATGTTACATATATTTTAAAAATTAAACTGACATATCCCATCACCAAGTTTATGGGGAAAAGACAGGTACATGTGTTGGTACATCTGAAAGTTAACGATGAAAAAATAGGTTCAGAATCATAAGTTGATGTATTTGAGTATGCATACACAAAGAACACAAATGGTTTAAATTATTAAAATAGCTGCACATTTCTCAAAATGCACATTTGGCAGCAAGATGAACTGTTCACCAATATACAATACATATATCAGGTGCTTACATCCCCAAAGATTGAAGATACTGGGTGGAAAACCTAGAAAGAAAATGTTATAGAAAGAAAAAAATGGGTCTTAGACCTATTATTACTGAAAACTGATACCCTTAGTTACTACTTACTAGTTCTGGTATAGAAAAGTTTGAATCATTCATGCAAAGTAGATAATAACTTTTTATTTTCCATTTTACACACAGTTGTCTAAGTCATTTTTGAGAACTGAAAAATTATTAGCTATTATTTATGATTCAAGTTTTAGCACTGACCATCCGTAAATGAATATTACTGTACTAGCACAATGTGGTTTTCAGAATTTATACCACATAAACAGATTTTATAAGACACTTAGGTCCTTCTGGTGTTTATGATTTCTTGGATGGGAATTTAATGTAGTATTATGGAGCAAATTCCAAGTTACAGTACATTATGTTAATTCAAGGCTCCAGGGTATTTTGGAAATGTAATAACAAGCTACAGTTTCTTTTGTACTTACTGGGAAAAAAAACATATAAACTCTTTCTACCTTGGGTCACACGATTCACATCTCCCCTGAAAACATATCTGTTATGTACACTATTTCTAACTTAGCTTTCGGTTTTAAGCAGTTATTTGGTAGTATCACCACTTTTCATTTTATGGCTTTTGAAAGAGTAAAAATCTCTTTTAAAAAGGCACAGTGGCATGTGCCTGCATTCTCAGGGATTTGGGAAGCTGAGGCAGGAGTATTTTAAGTTTGAGGCCAGCCTCATCAACTTAGCAAGACCCTGTCTCAAAAAATAAAAAGGGGTGGGATATAGCTCAGGGTTTTTTGTTGTTGTTGTTGTTGTTTGTTTGTTTTAAGGTTATTCAGCAACAAAAATTCAGAGTACAGAGTGAAACAACTCATTAAAAAATTCCATACATGATCCCCTTCACAAAATGAATCTACAATCTTGCTTCTTGGGGCGTAGGGCAGAGAAGAAAAAAGCTCCTGATGAAGCTTGGATATTATCAACAATGTTGTTCTTTTTTCCCTCCATTTTCAAAATAACCCTTTACACAATCCATTTTTATAAGTTATGGGTTTTAAAAAATGATAAATGTGTGATATTCAAGTTCCCCTTTAAAATACCTCAGCCAGCTTACTACACAAATTTAAAATAAAATGACCACTTAAAGATTTACACTATACGAAAAATGTATATTTTCAAATTAAGAAGTTAACTATATACTAATAATATTATACAATTAATATAAAAGCTAAAAGTCTTTAAGAAGTTCAAAGTCTAAACAAGTTTTAGCAGGTAAATCAGTTGATTTCATGTTATGATTCTAATGATTAATTTTTCTAACCAGAAAACCACAAAACCTTACTTAGGAAAAGATTCTATTGTTGAACATGGAACCATACTTCATTTCCCTAAGTTCAGAAAATTTGAGATGTAGAAAATTTCAAAGAATTTTTCAAACTATTTGGTTTACTGATATAAGTATATGGAATTAAGGAGAGCTATAGTATATATCAAAGGTAACAGCTTATTTAATTTGTAATTTTTTTGATTCTTAAACTCATGAGGAATTACACTAAATTACCATATAATCTTGATTATATTGTTCTGCTTTAAATTAATTAAATCTAGGCTGGGAGAGTGACTCAGTGGTAGATCATGTGCTCAGCATGTAAGGCCCTGGGTTCAATTCTCAACACCAAAATATCATAAAATAAAATAGTTAAGATCACATCTCAAACCAAGTTGTCTGAACAGACAATATTGGCCCTGAATTAAAGAATTTTTAAAAAGCATTTTCTGGCTTTAGTCCCTCCTAGTCCATTACTAATGGGGAATACATATCACACATTTTATTCAACTGAATCTTAATCCTTAGCTGTGTGCACCCCTCCACTCTCCAGAGCCTGTAGGGCCCAGCATGTGGTAAATGTAATACTTAATGAATATTCTTGAATGAGGAGCAATATACCAAGGATGGATTAAGAATTACAAAGAATCTGGAGATAGTGAATGCTTTTACAAAGCTCCCAAACAATATTTTCAGTTTCTAGTTTCCTTTTCAGGTTTACTTTGGTTTGCCCTTTTAAATAATAGGAAGAGAAAATATGGCACAAGAATATACGGTTAAATCTCATAGCTAAACTATAAGCAAGAACACATAAATTTTTTTTTTAAGTTTCCATTCATATACTGAAGAATGAATTTTATTTACACCACTGGTAAATTCCAACTGCTCCAATTAATCTGACATATAATTATTTTACTAATGACAGGAAAAAAATATCTTCCAGTATTTTCATTTTAACAATTATAATAAAACTGCTTAGTTATACTATAGAGTAATAGGCAATTAATGATTTTTTTGGGAAATAAAAAATATGTATATACATTACCCTGATGTCTAGGCCAAAATATATCTAACAACAAATTTTCTTGATTTTTATTACTCATAAAAATAAAGGAAAAATATATTGCAAGTATTTTCTTTCTAGACAATTTCAATTAGAAAATAATAGTTTAATGAAAACAATACAGTGGTTCATGTGACTGGACTGATGGAGGCAAGAGAAGTAATCAAAAGTTGATAGACAACATTCTGTCAAATACAGCTAAAGAATATGTGCCTAAATGACACTATTTATAGGCAACAGATTGATTTTTATACATCTCAATTTTATCTTATATTCAAGGAAAACACAGGTAAATAATGACCCTAAGTTGTAGTTAAGAACCCCTTCTTTTGGCTTGCAAAATGTAGCCTTTGGACTTAATAATTCCTCTACTTTTCACAATGACAGAGTATCGCAGCAGCCACAGTGGTACCCACTCATGTGCTTGAATGTCAGGGATGCTTTCCTGAAGAGCTTCTTGGAAACTTGCTTCAGAGAGCAGTTCTAAAACAACAAACAAAACCCCAAAAAGTTAAATTTGAAGTCAGAAAACACATAACTATGTAGGTAAGCATTTAAACACAACAAAAGAAACATCCAAACTTAATACAAAATTAACTTATTCTTTCATGTGTGCTATGAATCTGAACCAGAAAATTAAAAATAGCCAGGCAGTTCTTTTAAAAGTACCCATCTCTGTATCATAATTTCCAATGTGTAGAGTCTGGATGTTTTGTTTTATTTTTTAATATTTCCGGGGAATTCTAATGTACAGAGAACATACAAAAAAGTGAAAAGAAAAAAAAAAAAAAGAGAAAGGTCACTCATAACCCTGCTAGCTGGAAATGATATACCATTTCTATTACCTTCAATTTCCTCACAACTTTTTTTCTGTGTACGTATGTATTGGAAATTAAAAATGATTTACAGTGTAAGTGGAAAAATCATTAAAAATCATTTAAAAATCTTTGCCAAAGCTGGTCATGATGGCACATGCTTGTAATCCCAGCAGCTCTGAAGGCTGAGGCAGGAGGATCACAAGTTCAAAGCCAGCCTCAGCAATGGTGTGGCACTAAGCAACTCAGTGAGACCCGGGCTCTAAATAAAATACAAAATAGGGCTGGGGATGTGGCCCAGTGGTTGAATACCTTGAGTTCAATCCTCGGTACCAAAAAAAAAAAAAAAAAAAAAAAATCTTTGCCAATAGTCATTTTTTAATTTGCATTTTATTAATAAACTTATTATTTTCTTTTTCTTCTGGTTCTGGGGAACTCAGGGGCACTCCACCACCGAGCCACATCCCCAGGCCTATTTTGTATTTTATTTAGAGACAGAGTGTCTCACTGAGTTGCTTTGCGCCTTACTCTTGCTGGCTTTGAAACTGTGATCCTCCTGCCTCAGCTTCTGGAATTACAGGCATGCGCCACCACATCTGGCTCTAGGAGCTTATTATTTTCATTTCAAGCTTATATCTAAACCCTCTACTATCTCATCCCATTCCTCTCCTAACTACCTGTCTTCCAGCCACACTAATTTCCTTGCTGTATCCTGAAAGCCTCAAGCACATTCACAAACTGGGGTCTCTGAGTCAGCTATTCCTCTTTCCAGAACACTTCTTATCTTAATAGAGGCCTCCCTGACTATCCCATGTAAAAAACCACCTCAACTTAGACCCTCTTTTTCTTCTTCAGCCAACTTTTCTTTAGAGCATATACCCCTACTTATAATTTTAATACTTATTTTCTTGTCTGTATCCTTCCATTAGAATAAGAATTCCATGAAGACTAGAATTTGTCTTAGTATTACATACCTATAGTACCTAAAACAGTGCTGAGTACATAGTACTCATAGTACTCATAGTACAACAAATGTCTGTTGAATACAGATGGAAAGATCACAGGGGTCAGAAGCAACCATATAGATAAAGATGAAGTGACTATCTACACTGTATGATTTGGGAGTGCTAACAGATCCAACTACCCCAAATGAACTGCTGTTGACACTTCATATATAGTAAACTCTATATATAATAGTAAACTCTAAGTAAATGTTAGTATAATAGTAAATTCTAAGTAAATGTTAGCTATTTTCATGTTGTGGGCACTTTTCTGAGTATCTTCCATGTCTGAGCTCATTTAATCCATATAACCCTATGTGTT
Organism: Marmota marmota marmota; assembly: GCF_001458135.2. NCBI lineage: Eukaryota > Metazoa > Chordata > Mammalia > Rodentia > Sciuridae > Marmota > Marmota marmota. The sequence goes on along the minus strand of NW_026000076.1, from coordinate 5,492,695 downwards.
AGATACTATTATCTCCCTTTTGGGGGGGAAACTGAAACAATGAGAGGTCACAGTTAGTAAGTAGTTTCCATTAACAAAATATAAATGTCTCCTGGGAAAAGTAACAATAATATGGAATTATGTATCAGATGTCTAACAAGAGAAGGACCCTGAGGGAATGAGGCATAACACAGATTTAATGGCAATGGGTGAAGTGGTAAAGCAAATAAAAGGGGGAAAGTTCCAAAGTCAGGATCACCTACTTCACAATTTTACCCTAACTGTGGTTAAACTATTACTATAACTTTTAGGGTACAGGGTAGTGAAAAATAAACCCATCCCGAGGAATAAGGGTAATTTTAGAACACAGGTAGACTTCAGGGAACTTAAAAAACAGAATTATATTTCAGAGGGCAAACAGAGTTCAGTGTTTTATGATTTGGTTACTTAGAAAATCTGACACAAAATTAGAGAACTATGCTACTCACTAACTGAACTATATACTTTCAAAATTAATTCAACTACATTAACTCTTTACAAGTAGTAAACAGAACAAATCAAGTGAAGAACTGCTTCAATACAGATCAGGAAGTCTAAAGATTCATTAATGGTATATGCAGGAACACCCTATAAATTTTAAGCAGATTTGGAATAAAAAAGATAACCATGTATCAAATTTTATCAGTAACACAAGAACATAAAAAAGATTAAATTAAATCTATCTCATGATGTATTTTGCCATACTAATGACAAATTAGCACACAACATTTAGTACATGAAGGGTGTATAGGTTAATCATCAGCTGTTGGCAACAACAACTATGATCAGTAATCCTTGAAAGCAAGGATCTAACAATGTATAGAAAGTTAAAGTTTAAATGGCTTATATTTCAGAATAAATCAACACAACAATTCTTTGTTACTTTTCATCAAAGTGACTTTTTAAAAAAGATGTATTTGGGCTGTGGCTGTGGCTCATTGGTAGAGCGCTCACCTGGCACGTGGGAGGCACTAGGTTTGATCCTCAGCATCACATAAAAAAAAAAAAAATTAAATAAAATAAAGGTATTGTAGGTGGCTACAACTAAAAAAATACATTAAAAAAAGGATGTATTTAACTTGCTGGTGAAAGTTTTATTGGAGTGGGCAGGCAAAGTCACTACAGTTACTCTGATATCATTTAAATGAAACAGATAACAAAGTAAAGTTTCAGACTGAAATACTACAATAATGATGTTTCAAATCAGAGATAGCAGTGTTTCAAAACAGGATAACAGAGAAATTCTCCAATTTCATCTAGAACCTAGGTCCAGGTTCAAACTTCACCCTATGCCAGGTGAGTGACCTTGGCTACTTTCTTAAAACTTTGAGACTCTATGTCCTCATCAATAAAATGTCTTGTTTTAGCTATGGTGAAGATTATAGATAATCTTTCTGAGGCACTTAGTATGATGCCTGGCAATCAAGGAACAGTAACTATTAAAACTCTTTTGATGAAACAGTCAAAAAATAAGAATGGGGCAGAATGTCTTAATAGGCTATCCACAAACATTCTAAAAATGAACAATCAATCTACAATATTATCTTTTTAGACGTGGAAGTAAAGCTAAATGTTTTTCTAAGGGATCATTTGTGAAATATAATTTCATCTAATACATAAATATATCTTTTTGTGGTGCTGGGGATTAACTCATGTATGCTAGACAAGTGCTATACTCCCAGTCCCTTCCTTCAATTTTTTTTGAACTAGAATCCCTGTAAAAATGTCACAGAGATTTACAACTTTCACAAATCATTAATTTGTAACCAAACATTTCTCACCTATACCAAAAATACTTGTTACAACTTCTATGTGAGATTTATCTTTGCAAGTTATGTTGAACATTCTCTTCCCAGTCTTTCTAGTTATCTTGTAAAATGTTGATAGAAAATTATTCTATAGGGGATATCGGTCAATAGTAGAGTACTTGCCTAGCATAGGTAAGACCCTGGCTTCAATCCTCAGTACCATACATAAACATACACACAAAATTATTCTTTGGAAGGTAGACAGGTCATTCTAATTAAATAATGTTTCTGATTAACACCAAACATATATGTCTTGGCAGTGATGATTAATAAAATATCTGATCAATTACCTATTCCAAGATACTACATTTTAAATTAAATTGTATCTGCCTCTTTTTCTAGAGAATTATATTAATTAAATGGCCCCCTGGTCCAATCTTTGCTGTACTAGACAAGACTTATATACTTTACTATTTAGAATGCCTTAAAAGATCTTTTCTTTGTAGTTTAATATTTATAAACCTCAATAAATCAGATGTTCAGGAAATGATCCCTTCACTTTTTCCCCCATTGGTATAAAAAAAAAATAAAAGCATGTATGTTTTGAACTAACCATTAAGACTAGTTCCAGATAATATTTATCTAGAACTTTTATCATTGTACACATTTAAAATTAAATATTAACAAAATGCCTTTTTTTTAAAGCAGTGCTAGGGCCTAGGCCTAACCCCATGGGCCTGACACATGCTAGGCAAGTACTTTATCACTAAGCTACACCTCCAGCCCAACAACAAAGCGCCTTTGTAAGACAAAAGATAATGATCAATCTCTATAGATCAAAATTGTCAGTCTTACCTTTTGGATCATTATGAGTCAATAACTGTATGTCAAACTGTTTAGCAAATGCAGTTAAATCAGGTGGCATCACGCAGCAAGAAGCAAGATTAACTTGGTTACTATTTGGTTTTACCTAAAAGTGAAAATAAAATCATATCTTTACTAAATAAAATAATACAGAAAGTAGAACACAATAAAGGGGGCTGGGGTTGTGGCTTATCGGTAGAGCGCTCGTCTAGCATATGCGAGGCCCTGGGTTCAATCCTTAGCACCACATAAAAATAAATCAATAAAATAAAGGTATTTAAAAAAATAAGCAATAAAAGGGTTTAATTATAGAGTATAGGGAAAATCACATTTTACAGTGCTTAAAGTTTGTAAAATACTTTTACATGAATATCCTTATTCATATGTGCTTTTCCAAACCATGTCAGTGATAATAGGGAAAGGAAAAATAGCTCTAGGAGGAAAAAGCCAAAATAGAACTACACTATTAAAAAAATCTCTGCTAGAATCATTTAGTAATGTGATACATCTGCTTCGGAGACAAACATGATTTTAAGTTTGTCTCAACAACAGAAAAAATATGTCTTAAAGGTAGAGAATCAAATACAAGTAAATACATTTAATGTCAAAATATAAAATGTGGCTATTAATCAGCACATTTTGAAAGAGAAGAATTAGATAACTTCCAATAACTTCCCTGGTTAGTTTCTATATAGATTCTGGATCATCCAAGACTCTCCAGAAGATTCTTGACCATGTCTAGCTACTAAATCTAAAGGAGAAGGTACAATAATTTAGCCAGGGTTTTTCTGCCCACAAGAAACTGAAAGTTCTGAAAGAAGGCTGAATATTTGAATAGAGAATAAGAGAAATAGAGAAAATTATAAAAGAGTAAAAGGTAAAACATTAGTAACTTCCCTCACAATTTTGCAGGTAATTAGATGAAAGAGTAGGGATGATTAATTATTGACATATCAAGCTGTATAAACAGAGTCCTATACATCTTTAAGTAATAGTCAGCAAAATATTTGTTACATATAATATTCCCTTACTTAGGAAATTAGAGCCACAATCTCTCATTATATCTAAAGAAAAATGTAACATTTTCATCACATATGTAAAACTGAAAGAAACAGCATAATCAGCTTGCAATTAAAGCTTCAACACATATTTTCTAGTGTTTCTATCACTCGTTTTAAAAAGAATATTTAATGCAAGTTGACATATATTCTAAAAACCCCAAACCCTCAAGGCTTTAGATAAAGCCTGCCTCAAAGCTCCCATACTTGGAGTAGGTACCATTTAGTAAGTGTGCATTATGTGCCTTGTGCTTAAAAGTAAGCAGCAAAGGCTAGAAACAGTAGATTCCTCCCCAGAGTGCACAGGATTTGGCCATCCTTTACCTGTGCCCACTGATAGAGCTGCTCCAACTGTGTTTTATCTAGATCCGAGGTACCTATAGCAACAATCTTCTTGCTTTGAACTAAGTTTTCTAATTCCTCCCAATAAGGCTGTAAATGCTCCAAGGAAAGATTAACTCCATCTTCAATAGGAGGTGACGCAATGATCACAGAATCCAGTTGTGCAACTCCAAGGACTGAACAGGCTGATGGGAAGAAAAACACAAAAAGGATAAATGTCTGCTACATAATAAAAACAAGAATTATTAATGTGCTCAAAATATCCCACTGAATTCTATTCATATCATTCACTAATTTTCCATATAACAGATTATTTCAGTTTACCTGTCATTTAGAATATTTCCATCTTCTGTATGCCATCTCTTTGTGGCATACCAGTGGGTTTCTCTGACCTGCTTTCTTTCTAGGGAGCTCAAAGCTACTATAGGCTCCTCTTTCTGGAGAACAGGCTTCCCTTTTGTTTTTCAGGCCCCAAGACTTTTTGGCGGTTTCCTTATCTTATCTTCATACAATTTTCTTCTCTAATTCTACCTGTTTACTAGTATCTCATATGGATGATCATAAGAATTATGACCTTATTCTGTGACTAGTAGTCATAGCAAGAATCAGCCTGAAACTGAAAACTAAGACTACCTTTACAAAGGTAGATAATTTCTTAATTTATATAAAAAGAACTTAAGAGCTTATTTTAAATGACTATATTCACTCTACACTTATATGAAAAGGCCAATTATTTAACTTTGCAACATATATAAATGCTGAAAGAATGCTTTTAAAGTATTTAATAACTGTAATACTATAATCATTTAACCAAGTGCCAAAAATAGACATAAGATACTTATTTTTAGTTGTTGTCTTTGATTTTAATATTTATAGTATAAAAGAGCTAATAACATGATTAAGGAGAATGTCTATACCTAAGCAACATTTATTAGTCAACATTTAATAATCAATAGTCAATAATTAGCTAATTAAGTCAGAATTAGCTATATCTTTTACAGTTTTCTTCTATATCAAAACATGAATATATATAAGTCAATATAATTCTATAGAGGCCTTAAGAAATTATCACTTTAAAAGGTAAAATTACAATTTGCACATGTCCTTTCTTCAGTCTAGATTTGAATCCAAGTTATAACTAATAAAACTAAAGTAATTTAAAGTTCACTATTAAGAAAGTTAAATTTTTGCTTACCCATGTCAATTGCATTCCTAGTTGATGATGAAGAATTTGATCCTACAATGAACAGTTTTGCTGAGTAAAAAAAAAAACAACAAACTGATTACTATATTTAGGTGTACGTCTTACTATGTAGTATTAACATGACAGATAATCCTTAATAATTTTTCGTTTCCTAGTCACATAATTTTATAGTTTTTAAGACATAAAAGTTTATATCCACTGTAACTTTTTAATTATATACTTAGCTGTGAAAAACTTATTAAAATTAAAAGCAATTATTAGAAGGCAGGTCAGACACAGGAGCTTATACTACTTAAAATATATATTTTTATGAATTAAAAATACAGCATATTATATCCAATAAACTATAATCTATAAAAAGACTAAATTAAAGCTGTTAAAATGACAAAATTGAAGGGAAAAATTCACAATTCTACCTTATCAATAGAATCCTTTTCATTTTCAGATACTACCAGCAGCTTTGGTCATATGAAGATATATTTTTTTCTACTTCTGTTGGTTTACCTTTAGGTAATATTTTGAATAAATTTCTATGCATATTTAGTTATTTAAAAATTTTTATAATAGTAATATGCTTACTCTAGAAATGAAAACAATCTATAAAACTAGAAAGACCAAAAATAGCCAAGAATCTCATTACTCAAAGCAATTACTATTTATATTTTTGTGTACTCTGTGTTTAATGTACAATTTTAGATACTCGATTTTTATACATGAACATTATCTATAATTCTGATAGGGTATAGTTCATTAAATGAGTTCCTGCTTATTGAACATTTAGGTGAGTAATATTCCTGCAGTAGTTCCAGCTTTCTGTTATCACATAAAATACTAAAACAACCATCTTTGAACTCTTTGTTCAACTTTAATTTTTTTTTTTTTTTTTTTTTTTTTAATATTTATTTTATTTTTTTAGTTTTCGGCGGACACAACATCTTTGTTTGTATGTGGTGCTGAGGACCGAACCCGGGCTGCACGCATGCCAGGCGAGCGCGCTACCACTTGAGCCACATCCCCAGCCCCTTAATTTTTTTTTAATATTTTTAAAAAGTATTATTTTGGTTGTGAAGGGACTCAATATCCCTATTTATTTATTTATTTATTTTTATGTGGTGCTGAGGATCAAACCCAGTGTTTCACATGTGAGAGGCAAGCGCTCTATCACTGAGCTTCAGCCCCAGCCTCTTCGTTCCAGTTTATACTGAATCATTTCCCAAGAATGAATTGTTAGAAATATGATTCAGTCAAAAGATCTGATGTTTCCTGTTGAGTCTTATTCTATTTTACTTACTTTCTACTATAGAAAAGATGTGGCCCAGTTTACCAGAACACCAACACTGAAGAGTTTCTCTCCTAATAATATAGGATTCTCAACATGCAAAGTCTATGCAAATATTCCAAAATCTGAAAAACTGAAATCTGACACACTTTTGGTCTCAAGCATTTTGGATACTAGATCCCATAATTACACTCTATGAAAATCCTCTCCATCACTCTCCCTTGATTCATGAAATGGCCTCCTGTTTTTGAAAGATGAGGCATTTTTAGAGAGGTAGAAAGAAGAAAGTTCCTCATATGGGGAGGATTTTGATATCTATCAAATATTTCATGCCCTATAGGAACTGAGGACAACCTGTAAAAAATCCAAAATAAATCTACATCATGAATTATAATTAACAACACAAAGTATGATGTTTTTACTTCTATTCCTACACAAATAGCAATGTTAAATTAACAGAAAGAAATGGATTTTGGAGTTGGGCATACCTGAATGAACTCCTGGTTTAACCATTTACTCTATAACAACTTTCTTTTCTTTACATTCTTTTTTAAAAAGTAGGATCTTGATATGTTGCCCAGGCTGGTCTCAAACTCTTGGGTTCAAATAATCTTCCTGTCTCAGCCTTCCAAGTAGCTGGGACTGTAGGTACAACCCTCTATACCCAGTTGTATAATAACTTTCAAGTTATTCAATTTATTGACTATCTAGTACAATGAGAATAATAGATCTAACTTGTAGGTTTGATTTGATAATTATATAAGAAAATACAGCACTTAAGTGACAATTACAGTGCCTGGTATAAATCAAGACTCAATAAATAGTAGTCAGTATTATTAGAATCAAAAGACAATGCTCTATCTCATCATATGTGTGGATCTTAATAATAATAATACTTAGCAATGACCACAATAACATGGTAATTAAAAACAGATATATAGCATGCATTTTGTAGCAAGCACTATGCTATGTACTTTCTTAGTTATTTCATCCAATGTATACAGAAGCCTGTGAAATAACTGCATCGTTATTTTATGGATGAGGAAACTGAAGCTCAGATTAAATACTTTGTTAGACCACGATTATACTGGACAGTAATCTACAAACCCAAGAATCTCAATCTGGGCTAGCTCGCTCAAGCTTTTTTTTTTTTTTTTTTTAGAGAGAGAGAGAGAATTTTTTAATATTTATTTTTTAGTTTTTGGTGGACACAACATCTTTGTTTGTATGTGGTGCTGAGGATCGAACCTGGGCCGCACGCATGCCAGGCGAGCGCGCTACCGCTTGAGCCACATCCCCAGCCCCAAGCTCAAGCTTTTAATGACTATAAGCTAAGGACAGAACAGTACATTTAAATTTCTGGGATGTATTAGTCACTACAAATGTTGAATGGATATGTATTTTCTTGTTGCCCAGACTTCTTTATACACTTTCTGGTGAAGTCAGTCATTAGTTACTATCGTCCCCCAGGAAGGGAGGGTTTATGCTTTGGGTAGACACTGCTCCTAAGCCTTCCCTTTATCCTTTCCATTTCTTCCACCCTAATCTTTTTACTGATCTGAACACAGGTAAATTACATAAGAACATCATGAAGAACAGGAAGTCAAACTTATACTCTGACTCCACTGAAGTAACCAGCACTGACTTCCTATAACTCCTTCTTAAGAGTTGACATTAAAGCTGGGAATAATCCCAGCAGCTGGGGAATAAAAAAGGGCTGGGGATGTGACTCAGTGGTTAACGCCCCTGGGTTAAATTCCTGGTACGCCACCCCACCACCACCCCTGCCAAAAAAAAAAAAAAAAAAGTTGACATTAACATTATGTTTAAAAAGGAATTTTTATATTTTCCACACTTAGTGATGAAAGTGCTCATGACCCACAGTAAAGGAAGGCTTATTCCCATACCTAACAAAAGCTTACTATCCCTTCCTTCCATTATATAATAAATTGAATTGTAAAGTTGTAAAGAACTTTACCAGAAACTTTCATTTCTTCTCTTTCATCAGGATTTATCTTTTCTACTGCATGAGATACAGTACACTCCAAGACATCTGGAAACTCCTAAAATGAACACAATATTTATAATGAATATAAAATTAGTGTTTCTGATTAATCATAAATTTTCCTATTGTTCATTAAACCCTTTAGAAGATAACCAGTAAGACAACAGGATTTTATTGGTGCGTTAAATTACACATAATAGTGGGATTCATTTGTTACATACACACCTAATATAACAAGAACTTAACATTTCTCTCCCCTATTTCCTCTCCCTAGTCTTCTTTCTCTACTCTGCTGGTTTCCCTTCTATTATCATGAGATTTCCCCAACTTTTCCCCTCCCTTTTCTCTTGAGTTACATGTGAGGGAAAATGTATAACCCTGCACTTTCTGAATTTGGCTTACTTCGCTTAATATGATGCTCTCAAGTTCCATCCATTTTCCTGTAAAAGACAAAATTTCATTCTTGTTTATGGCTGACTAAAACTACTTTTTGGGGGGTGGGGTATTGGGTATTGAACTCAGGGGCACTCCACCATTGAGTCACATCCCCAGCCCTATTTTGTATTTTATTTAGAGACAGGGTTTCACTGAGTTGCTTAACACATTGCTTTTGCTGAGGCTGGCTTTGAACTCGCAATCTTCCTGCCTCAGTTTCCCGAGCAGCATGGATTACAGGCATGTGCCACTGCACCCAGCTTACGTTTTTATATGTACATTTTCTTTATCCATTCATCCACTGACAGTTACCTTAGGTAATTGGTTCCATAATTTGGCTACTGTGAACTGGGCTGCTATAAACATGGTTATGCTATAACAGTACAGTATAGTGACTTTAATTCTTTAGGATAAACATTGAGAAATGGAATAGCCCTCTCAAGCATTTGTTATTACTGATATTTTTGATGGCTACTATTCTAACTGGAGTAAGATAAAATCTCAGTGTAGTTTTGATTTGCATTTCCCTAATTGCTAAGAATGTTGAACACTTTCTTCAACTGGTTGGCCATTTTTACTTTTCCTTTGAGAAGGGCCTGTTTATTTCATTTGCCTATTTATTGGTTGAATCTATGTGTGTCTATGTTAAGTTTTTTTGAGTTCTTTATATCTTCTGGATATTAATCCTTTGTCAAAAGAGAAACTAGCAAAAATTTTCTCACATTTTATACATTCTCTCTTCATATTCTTGGTGCCTTTCCTGTGCAGAAGAGCTTTTTTAATGTGATGTCATCAATTTATTAATTCTTGTTATTATTCCTTGAGCTTTAGGAGTCCCATCGAGGAAGTCACTGCTTATACTTTTATGTTGCAATGTTGATCCTACATTTTCTTACAGCAGTTGCAAAGTTTCTGGTCTAATTCATAGGCTTTTGATCCATTTTATATGGACTTTTGTGCAGGGTTGAGAGGGATCTAGTTTCATCAACGATTTTCCCAGCACCATTTGTTAAAAAGGCTGTTTTTTCTCCAACGTATGGTTTTTAGTGCCTTTCTCAAGGATCAGTACCTTTGTGGGTTTGTCTCTGTGTCTTCTATTCCTTTCCACTGGCTTAGGTGTCTGTGTGTCAGTACAATGCAGTTTTTGTTACCAACCTTTGTAGTATAATTTGAAGTCAAGTATTGTGATGCCTCCGACATTTTTTTTTTTTTTTTGGCTCAGAATGGCTTAAGACAATAGGATTGTTTACTTGAGGTCTACATGGGCTTCTCAAAGGTTGTAGAGCCTGGACATAAAGATAAAATGCTATGTGTACGTGTGTATGTTTTCTGGAGAAAAGTATCTCATTTTCATTCAGTATTTAGAAGAATGCATGACCAAAACTTCTTTTTAAAAAAATAATCAAGCAGGAGAGGAGTACATGAGGAGTTAACAACTACTAGATATAATACATAAATTTTACTTAAAAAGAAACCAATGAGCTGGGCATGGTGGAGCACGCCTGTAATCTCAGAGGCATGGGAGGCTCAGGCAGGAGGACTGCAAGTTCAAAGCCAGCTTCAGCAAAAAAGCAAGGTGCCTCTGAGCTACTTGGCAAGACCATGTCTCTAAATAAAATACAAAAAAAAAAAAAAAAAAAAAAAATTGGGTTGGGGATGTGGCTCAGTGATCAAGTGGCCCTGAGTTTAATCCCCAGTAGCTAAAAAAAAAGAAAAAAGAAACAAATGAAAAATAAACAATTCTTCTGAATATTATGTTAAAAACATTAAAAACTTTACATGTTTTTAACAAAATGTTAAAAACTTTCTACAATCACAAACTTTAAAAAAACTTTTCTTAAAAAATTTTAATGTCACTCAAGTTAAACCTGTGAGGAATGTAGGTGATTTTTGAAAGTATTTTTTAGAGTAGTTTTAGATTCACAGAAATACTGAGCAGAAGATACAAAGATTTCTCATTTACCTCCTGCATCCACACATGTATTGCCTTCCCCATTATCAACATCCCCATCAGATGGTACATTTATTACACTTGATAAGCTTACACTGACACATCAAACGGGTTCACTCTTAGTATTAAGCATTCCATGGATTTGGGCAAATGTACAACAACAATGTATCCACCATTATGAGATTACTGCCATAAAAACCCTTTGTACTAAAGAAAAAAAATCTTCTGTGCTCCACTTATTCATCCCTCCCTTCCTTGTGAGCCCAGCAACCACTGATCTTCATACTATCTCCCTGGTTTTGCTTTTTCTAGAACATTAAATAGGCGAGATTACACAGTATGTGGCCTTTTCACATTTGACTTTTTTTCACTTGGTTAATATGCATTTAAGATTCTTCCATGTCTTTTTGTGGCTTGACAGCAAAGAAACAATATTCTATTGTCTGGATATACCAAACTTTATGTACATCTACTGAAGGATGTTTGGTTGCTTCTAAATTTAGCAATTATGAATAAAGCTGCCATACATATATCTGTATGCAGAAATTTTCATAGACAAAAACTTTCAACTCCTTATGACAGACACCAAAGAGCAAAACTGCTGTATCACATGACAATAGTATGTTTAGTCTTGTAATCACAAACATTTTTTAAATAATTTTTTCCTTGACTGCAATTTTTTTTTAAAAAGCATGGCCCATTCTAATGCATTAAAACGAATAATTTGTAAGGATAATGATAAAAATGTTAGTACATATCAGTAAGAAACATTCATTTACCAAACAAGATTTAACAAAACAGTGAGGCCTTTCCCATGATTGAAAAACACATTACAAAACCTAGTACATACCAAGAGTCCACTTACAAGCCATGCATACATACGGTAAATGGTCATTTCAGAGAAGCAGAAATCAAAGACATTAATCAATACCTGCATAGTAGCTATAGGGTTATAAATCTGCACTATGCACAAGGGAACAAGTGTTTCTAGCACATGTCCTCTTTCACACTTTTAAAATGGTCTGGATTTAGGATGGTTACAGACAGGTACTTTTTTTTTTTTAATATTTATTTATTTTTTTAGTTTTTGGTGGACACAACATCTTTGTTTGTATGTGGTGCTGAGGATCGAACCCGGGCCGCACGCATGCCAGGCGAGCGCGCTACCGCTTGAGCCACATCCCCAGCCCCACAGACAGGTACTTTTTACATTAACATTTACAATAATAATCACATACTGACATTTAATGAAATATTGTTCCTTATTGTTTCACGATAGAAATTATTTCTAGGGACTATATCATTGAAGTGGATATCAGATATTCTAAGTAATCTACCAATCAAAGCTGCCTGATAATCATTCATCTACTAGACCAATATCAATAGGAACAAAGCACTGCTGGTGAGGAAACTAGTGGGAATTAAGCATGAGAATCCCATCATCTTGTCTAGGTTGAAGAGTTGCCTACAGAGTTCAGATTTTCTGCTTATGCTTAATTCAACTGAATCAGATTGCCATCTCAGCAACTCAGCCACAAAGGGTTTGATGGCTCATTGACTTTTTGACTTCTCTCCCCAAACTTAGGAAGTTAACTTCCTGCTTACTTCATTCACTTCCCTTTTGACCTGCAGGATTTCTGCAGTCACTTTCCACTTACCCTGACCAAATCTGGGCTGATTTGGGAACTCCACTCATTCAAGGTCTTTTGGATACAATCTCGAAGCTGCAAAAGGAATGCATTTTTAAACTGTTAATCAATCTCTATTCACTCCCCTTACATCTATAAACAAGAATGCATAGTTTGGTAAATTAAGCAGGGGAAAAAAAAAAGACATCAATAGGATTTATCATACAAACCCTTAATTCTATAGGTTTTTGTTTCCTTCAACAGATAAATTCAGACCTGTTTTTATTCTACTCTTAATTCTCAAACATTCTTAACCCAAAGCATTAGTCTAATTATTTTTACACTGTTTATGTACCAAGAAAACTTTAAACTTACACACATTTATAAAGAAACAAAAAATGATTTCAAGAATAAGGTTATAAATAGAGGAACTTGGATTTAAGCCAGAGACACTAAAATTCTTATTAACCATTATGCTACATTCCTTGAAGACAAGCAACAGAATAAGTGTGGCCAGAGGAACTCCTACATCAGAATCCTTGTGGTGTTTATTAAAGACTCAAACTCTCACTCAATCCTAGACCTGATGAACACTCGCCAAGTACAGCCAGGATTTCCATTTTAACAGGCATTCCAACTAATTACTATGTACCCTGAAGTCTGAGAATCAGAGGACAGCTGTACCTTAAAAAAGTCAACGTGCATAATAATGATAGTCCATGAGTCATTTCCTAACACCTCAGTACACATCTAACTTGTTTTCAATGTTTTTTTTTGGATAAACATTATTTATCCAATATGCTATCCACAAGAGCATGTTGTAAATTCATTAAGGAGTTTATTCCATTTATGTCTCTTATGTCAATGTGTTTCAAACTTACTTGACAGTAGCCCAAAGTAAGGTGTATATTCACTTAATGAGTGAAAGAAGACTTAGCTTCATATGAAGGAACAAAAAATTCACAAAACAATATTTATGGTCACTACATGCCAGTACTCTAGCGGCTTTTAGTCTTTTAATCAGAAAAAAATATGATGTTCTATGACTCACTAAACTAACACCAGCAGTTTGAAATCACCATCTTAAAAGATAACAAAGGTTACAGTACTTTACCTTCTTTAGGCAATCAACAAAAAAAGAAATGAGCAATGAGAGCAAGTCCCTGAACTGCAAAAGCACTTTCTGAACAGGGACAATAGAGAGTAAACTTCTAAACAATAATTGCTTATGATGAAAACTGACACAAGCACTTTACCACTTCTTAATATTAATAATCACAAGGGAAAACTGGTTATTAATTTAAGGGTACACAACCACTTATGTTAGGATTTACAACCCACAACAATAATTTATATGCTATCCATAATAACTTACTTAAATTTAAGTTACCAGGTCTATATCTTTATGCAAAAATTATTTCTAACAAAATTGAGATCAGTAGATAAAAATTAGTATAATCTTTCCAGATAAATCAGTAACTGATGAGGAAGCAGGACTGATAAAGTCAACAATTTTATCAGGACTGCTTTGGTTCAAATTGTGGGAGAAGTCTAAGAAATTTTTCTTTGGAAGAATGATTCATTTACATACAAGACTTTCCTGATTAATTCTTCAATTCAGAAAGATAAGTATATTTTCAGAGTATTTACCCCTTTTCTGAAACCATCTCTTTAATTAATCTTGGTTTCTGCAAAGTTCAGGATAAATTGTAGCAAAGTCTAAAGTTATATAAGAAATTCATTGACTATATCACAAACTGAATGATTTTTAATCTTGTAAGTTACATGCTATCTATAGTGACTGAATATTAACCTTATACCTTTTTGTTTACTGCTTTCTTCATCATCACATATACAGTATCACTAAAGATAAATATCATCACAATGTAGTCTATATTAGATCTGGAATGTCTTAAGAATTTTAAAAATACCACAATTAAATTGATCAAATACTCAACAACAAAAAAAAGACAACACAATCTTATAAAGATTTATTTAAAAACAATATTTGAACATAGTTTCAATATTCAGCACTGTCATAAATAAATAATTTGTAAATATTTGATTTCATAAAATACTAGTGAAACACAAAAATATGTGAAAAGATCAAAGAATCAAAAAAGCATTAGAACTAGAAAAGATCTTTTAAGAATTGAACACTCAACCAGCCCGGTGGTGCATGCCTGTAATCCCAGAGGCTAGGGAGACTAAGACAGGAGGATCAAAGCCAACCTCTGCAAAAGTGAGGCACTAAGCAACTCAGTGAGACCCTGTCTCTAAATAAAATACAACAAAAATAGGGATGGGGATGTGGCTCAGTGGTTGAATGCTCCTGAGTTCAATCCCTGGTATTCCCCCCACCCCCCAAAAAAAGAACTGAACACTACCAGATGTATAAATTTTCAATAATGATTTTTTTTTCACTTTCTTTAATCTCTTCAATGAGGTTGAGCTGTTTCAAGTGGTACATCCCAATTTGGAGCTCTCTATGTAAAATTCTTTACATAGAAATAAAACATGCCTATCCTATTCTAATTAAACTGTTATAGTTTCCCTACAATATGCTGCTATTTCTTCAAGTTTTCCTCAAATATCCTAGGGTCTTTAGTTTTGTCCTACTCTGACAAGGCACCCTAAACAAAAAACTACAGACCAGAATTAATCTTCTGAACAATGTTTTTCAGAAAACTGCATGCATCAGCGCATACTGTCCCAGTGTAATTCAGTGGTGGAGACCTTGCATAGCATGTGTGAGACCCTGAGTTCCATTCCCAGCATTGTGTTAAAAAAAAATTAAAAACAGGATAGAAAAAAATTGAGATGGCTCAGTATACAAAGGTTAACATCTTTTTGTGAGATCTCTGTTTCAGATATATTGATACACACATATAAACATAAAATTATGAATGCATGAGTAAAATACATTTCTTACTATTTGGAGTAAACAACTTTGAAAGCCACTACTCTACGATGTGTTACAATGAGAGAAGAGAGAAAATCTCACCCAATATTGTCAAAATACATGCAGAACTTTCAACTACATTGGTCATCAGTGCTGAAAGAAATTAAGGCTTTATGTACCAAATATAGAAATACTTATCTTTCAGAGAAAGAGTCAAAGTGGGTGGTTTAAACAAAGCTGGAACCCAAACACAGAATAGGGTAGGAATTCTGGTGCATATTAAAGTGACAACCAAGAGTTCTCACCTCCTGAAGGGTGCTGGTTCCCCACACACACCAACTGTTACTTCCCTTATGGTCTGTGGACAACAGCTCTCATATAAACATAGCTAAAAGTGACTCTGAACAGCTGATAACGTCATAACCTGACAGTTTAGGCTACCGGTTCTTTTAATCAAGATTCTCTTTCTGATGGAACCAGGTTATTTGGAGCATTTTCATATATAATCTCTTAATTCTCACAACAACCTCATGAGGAAGGTAGCACCCAACTTCAAAACTACTTTCTAAAAGTCACACAGCTCCTAAAGTAATTGTTTATTATTTTTACGTTTAACCAACACATCATAATCGCACATATCCATTGGGAATTTTTCAAGTACTAAAATTATTCCGTGCCTCCAATTACCTGTGCAGTGAATGGATGACTACTCACTGGCTCAGGAACAATCAGCAACAAAGGGGTAACAAGTGCATACTTCCAGATTAACATCTGCCACCTCCAACTAACTGGTGATCAGTTTTCGGGAAAATAAAATGCGGCCGATAAACTTCCAGTAAGAAAAAAAGACATATCTACGCCCAAACCAAATTTGAGGGTTTCGTCATTTGCTTCACAGCAATAATATCAACATGATCAAAGTTAAGCGCATTGTGAATACTATCATTTACCAAAGGTTAATCTTTGGAATATTCCTTTCGAAAGGAAAGGAGGGGAAGGGAGCAAGAGATGGAGAGAGGCACCCAGCCACGTTCTGGCGCTCCCCGACTCCCCTGCCAGGGAGAGGGATCCAGTGCGTCTCAGAGTTCTGCTATCCGCCGTGGCAGAGGCTGCACTCTGTGCAGTTGCACCTGCTGAGTTTTTAGGACGCTCGGTCCCAGGCGGCAGGTCCGGATGCGAGGTTGCACAGACCCTGGCCGCAGTCTGCCGCCCCGCCNTGGAAGACAATGACTAAGCAGAAATCGTGGCGGAGAAAAGTGCTTCGTAACCGTTACTCGTCCCACCGCGGAGAGGGGCGGGGCGCGAACGGCTGCGGGACTCTGACCCCCGGGTGACTGGCCCCAGGCCTGCGGCGGGCGTGGCTGCGGGGCGGCGGGCGCGCGGGCCAAGCGGCTGGCGGCACAGCGCGCGGCAGGGCTCCCTCTGGCGGCTTGAGGACTGTGCTCCCGACGTAGCCCGCGCCCTCTGCGGTCTACCGCTCGCCGACGCGCTCCTCCACCAATGGAAGCCGCGCTGTTGGGTTCCTCACACGCCCCTTTAAAAGGACAGACAGATGAAGGGTCCGCCCAGGCTTTGAAACAGCAGCTGGTTTTGGCTTTGGCGGGCAGGTTTTAATGCACAAGTGCCCTTTCTCTACTTTACCATCTTTAAGAACATTCCCCCCAAATGCCAATTTTTCTTCATTACTTAAACGTCTGTTAACTTACCCTGGTATGGTGTGAAGTCAAAGAATAAGACTTACTCTTTGCCCTTGCAAAGCTTAAGTTGCCGAGATGAGGCCTAAGCATATTGTTACCAATATGTCCCCAATGCTGAAGTATAACACCAGAGAAGCACGCTGAGGCAAGTTTGAGTGGAAAGTTGAAGCTTTATTAAAGGACAGCAGAAAAGACTTCTCCCTGGAGGAAGAAGGGGACCCAAGAGGTGGAATCCTTGGAAGGGGGAGGTCTTCCCTCTTTTATAGCTAAGGTCTACATTCAGCTTTCCCGCATTCCTGTCGCATTCCTGTCCTTTGTTCTGTTATCTTGAAGTGAGGGATGTAGGCAGGAAGGCCCAAAGGGTGGGGGACAGGTGGGCTGAAGGAGTAATCTGGGCAGGAAGGGCTTTTGGATTCGCATTTCCTGGTTTGCTGGAAGCTGCTTCATTAACATTTCCTTGGGATGGGCTCCATCATCTTCTTACTCAATATCAGACCTGATTTACCTACTTAACCTATCTTTAAATCTGGCTTCAATATGATACATTAAGTAGTATTATAAGAAAATCATAGGACAGTTAGTTTCTAGATGTGTTCACATTAAACGCAAATGGCTGAGTTGAGAGAAGGCTTTATCACTCATCCTGGTAGAGATGGTTGGGATGTGATTCTTTACTCCCGTTTTCATGTGATAAACTTGATATAACATCCGTTTCAAAATTTATTTAGCTTTCCTCAAGAAATCTTCAGTTGTTGGGGGAATCGGATATATTAAATGGCAAAATGAGATTGTCATGAGAACAAAATCTACTGAAAAGAGATGACCTCGACTTGGTAATTAGATAAGACTTAGGGCAGAGATGAAGAAGATGATATTCTAGAAGGTTAGCAATTTGAGCCTGATGTTGAGCAAATATTTGTTGGCCATATCAACAGAAGTAAGAGTTCATTGATGAGAAGGGTAATGCTAGAAGCAAGAACAAATATGGGCTTCTTTAGTGAATATAAGCATTTGATTCTTAGGCTGAATTTGCTGTGCTATCACATCTTGACTTTTTTAGTCTAGTACTTGGCTCATAGCAAACATTCAGTAAGTGAGAACTCCTAATACTAATACCTCTATGTTTTCCCCTTACAGGTCAGTTCTCACAAGGTTGGTAAATTCATAACATGATTTCACAGCAAGCATCATATGAACTTTCTTGTGGTTCACAGCAATTCATTTAAGTAACTTGTTGAAAATCTCAGCTAACAGTAGATATAGGTCCTTCAACTTTAAACTCTTTACCCTTCCATATTACAAGTAATTTAAATTCTTGAATGTGTTTGTGCATGATTTATATGCTTTGAATGCCTGAACAGCTTTAATTTACCCATATTATACTTAATGATAGCCTTGCCATAACACCACAATTTTGGGGTGAGGAAGATTAGTTTATTCTGAGGATAAAATCAGGGAATAGAAATCAGAGGAACATCATTATATAGTTATTTTGAATGAGTCCTTTTTCTCCTGTCTAGGAAACAGGAGTAATGTTTAAAACACTTCCATCTTTGGGAATCATATAAATTTTGTGTTTAGGTATGTAAGGAAAAGAAGTAATGAAGGAAATAAAGAGAGAAGAGGCGGCTCAACAGTACCACAGGTTTATTGGGGACAAATAATGGAGGGGCACCCAGTGGAGACTGAGACCCATCTTCTGCTTACAGCCTGGGGTAGTTATAGGGGCTTGAAAGGAGTAGGGAGATTTTTGAGGTTAGGCCATTGCTAGCAGATTGTCAGGGAAGGTCCTTGTGGTTATCACCTCTATTCTTTGAGGTGATCACTGTTCCATGTTGAACCAGGTGTTTTCAGTATTTCAGTCCCAGATAACAATTTCCTTTCTTTGCATAATGATGGAGTATTGTCAGGGCTCACATTAGGCTGAATCAGTGACCACGAGGTGACTCTTATTCTAAGATGGAGGATATGTTTCAAAACGGCATTGCCTGTGTCAAGTCCTTCCTAATAAGATGCTTTAAATTTTTTTTTTTTTTTTGCAAATGCTATGTAATCATTGACCACTTTTTTTTTTTTTAATTCTCCTTGACACATTATCTGCTACTACTCTTTATTCTCTTCTTTGAAAGAATTCTTGCTTTTCCTGGAATACACTCTACCAGCGTCCCAAAGTATTTGATCATAGAACACTTCTGAAATCCTGGTGTACTGTTAGAAGCCCAACAGGTTGTCAGGGAAGGGTCCTTGTTCTTTCATCTTTCTCTTAGTAGTATTTCTCCTATGGTGCCTCTAGAAATTTGTATCTCCTATGCTTTTAGTTGTGAATAAATGTCTTCCTTAAAGATTCATCTAATACTAGATGATGAAAGAAATTACCATCAAATGCATTTGAAATTTGCTAATACTTGCTAATTCTGTACAGTTATGTTTAATATCTGACTAGTGTTAAATCAACTTTGGGATTTCTTTAAATTGTCTGATGTTGGTTTGAGGCAGAGAAATTTAAAACCAAGTCTAATCTGTCAGTACACAATAGAATGTGGAGAATTGGGTTCCATTTGACTGTCCCCAAATATGGTTTCATCTCAACATGCACACAGACTGAAGACAGAAAACATATTTGCCATTAAATGAAGAATTACCATCCTTCTTTTAGAGAAAACCTGAGGCTGCTGGGAAATCATGAGCCCAGAGTCCTAATAAGGCTGAAATAGTGAACGATAGAAGGACCTCTGGTAAGCCACGAACTTTCCTCGGTGTTGAAGTCTCACTTGTGGAGTGAAGGAACTAGAATGGGTGGTACTATCTCCCTATGGCTGGCTCATCTGCCAAAAAGAAGGACGTTTCTGAATAATTGGCAACTGAGAAAATGAAGTTGTTGAAGGTTTTATTATCATAAGAGTTGAAATTCAAAAATAAAATATAGTATAATATTTAGAGATACTATTTGTTTCTATTAGACGATATTGAGTTGAGATAGTCATATTTGCCTATTAATACTATTTCTGATGTTGAATCATCAAATGCAATTTGTTTAGTAGGAATTGAAGACTGGTAGCTGCCTATGCACCTGTGGGTTATCTTGGTTTTGAGGCAGGGGGATTATAAATCTACTTTTTAAGCTGATCTTTCAGGGGGTTCCTATGCTCACTATACTTTGAGAACCATTTTTTTGTTTGTTTGTTTGTTTTCTTTTTTGGTATCGGTGATTAAACTCAGGGGCACTTAACCACTGAGCCACATTCCAAGCCCTATTTTGTATTTTATTTAGAGACAGGGTCTCACTGAGTTGCTTAGCACCTCACTTTTGCTGAGACTGGCTTTGAATTCTTGATCCCCCTGCCTCAGCCTCCCAAGCTGCAGGGATTACAGGCATGCACCACCACATCCATTTTGAGAATCATTGATTTTATATGTATATTTTCTTTGACATCTGACCTCAAAGACTTGATTTGTTAAGGGCCCCAATTTCTTCCTTAAAAAAAAAAAATACACACACACACACACACACACACACACACACACATAGCATACCTGTAATCCCAGCTCCTCAGGAGGCTGAGGAGGGAGAATCGAGTTCAAGGCAGGCAGCCTGGGCAATTTAGTGAGACCCCATTAAAAAAAAAAACAAAAACTAAGCCAGGCCTGGTGGCAAGTGCCAGTAGTCCCAGTTTCTTGGGAGCCTGAGGATGGAAGATTGTTTGAACCCACAAGTTTAAGACCAGCCTGGGTAATAATATGGTGAGACCCTGACTCAAACCAAAACAACCCCCAAAACATTTTTTATTATAAATATGTAATTTTATTGCAGCACTTGTGGAATATGCAGAAAAATAGAAAGAAGAAAAATCATCTCTACTACTCAGAGATAACTACTTTATCAAAATACATATTGTGGGATTGGGGTTGTCGTTCAGTGCTTGCCTGACAAATGTGAGGCACTGGGTTCGATCCTCAAAACCACATAAAATATAAAGTAAGGGCTGGGGATATAGCTCAGTTGGTAGAGTGCTTGCTTTGAATGCTGGGTTCAATCCCCAGCACTAAAAAAAAAGTATGTGTATACTTATAATAATATATATAATATTATTTAATATATATAATAAGATAAAAAAGTAAACAGATTAAATTCACCTTTAAAAAGTATATATTGTTACATGACTATTACTCATAGTGTCATAATAATTGCATATCTTCTTAACATCATAGCAGACATTTCCTCATATTATTAAAAACTTTTTAAGCATTAATAACGTTTTTTTGAGACAGGAACTCATTCAATTGCCCAGACTGACCCTGGACTTTTGATCCTCCTGCCTCAGTCTTCCAAGTGGTGTGTGCCACCACACCAGGCTTTGTATTATAAACATTTTTAAACCAGCATTTTTCTTATGGCTATTCATCATAGAAAAATTAAATATACACAGAAACAGAAAGAAAATAAAGTCCATAATCCACCTTCCAAAACAAGATGTATATCTTTGTCTAAACTTTCTTTCTTTCTTTCTTTCCTTCTTTCCTTCCTTCCTTCCTTCCTTCCTTGCTTCCTTCCTTCCTTCCTTCCTTTCTTTCTTTCTTAAAATAAGGCCTGGCATGTGCTAGCAAGCACTCTGTTACTGAGCTAGCCCTCTAATCCCTGTTGTTGTTTAATCTATATTCTATCTATAATTGTCTTTATTTCCTTTAGTTCTTTTATTTATTTATTTATATATAACAGCGGAATATATTACAACTCTTATTACACATATAGAGCACAATTTTTCATATCTCGGTTGTATATACAGTATATTCACACAGTTCGTGTCTTCATACATGTACTTTGGATAATAATGATTATCATATTCCACCATCATTAATTACTCCATGCCCCCTCCCTTCCTTCAGTTCTTATTAGATTAAAATTAGGGGGTTAAATCGGCAATGCCTAGAGAATGGGGCTTGGACTTCGCCCTCAACCACAGCAGTTCTGTCCTGGTGTATTTTGTTTGTTTGCACATCTTCATAATATTTAGTTTGGACAAAGGATTCGTCCGTCAAAACTTGTTTAAAAATCCTTGGCTTAAATAAATTATAACATTCTTTTCCTCTTATTAGCCCAGGAACCACAGTTCCTCATTTGTTAATAAGAAAGAAGTTTTGCTGGCCTCCTGAAAAGAATCATTACATACTAGGAAAATTTCTACCTCCTTAGTTTCCTTGAAATTTAATCATAGATCCAGCTGTTTCTCTGCAATGTCTTGACATGTAGAATTCAGTTTGTTTGTATTTCTATTTCTTCCTAAGTTTGTTCAGTTCATGCTGAGATTTGCTAGCTGATCATAAAACAGCTCTGTAATGATGTCATCTTGGAGATTAGATGGTTGTATTATGAGGTTGGAGTCGGGTCCAAACTTGCCTTTTGGGAGTTTAGTGGAAAAAGGAGCACTGGCAGGTTTCATTTGAACATTCACCATTTAAAAACTGTTTGTTAAGAACAAATTAGGATGCATCTAAAATTTAGTGCATTTGAGCATAAAGAAGAAAAAAAGTATTAAGTACCCATTATGTATAATGGGCTGTGCTAGGGACAGATCTGGGAGAAAAACAAAGACTACACTGTCCTCTCTAAGGGAGTTTGGATCAGAAGTCTAAGAAATAATTAAATTAGCCTAACATTTAGAGGTTCATAAATGTTTGTTTCCTACTGAAAATAAAGAGAACTTATGAGCCATTTTGACCTTGCTGGAAATAAATTTAGTCAGACTTGCTGTTTGTGACCTGAATCTGGATTCTTTGTGGTTTATATATTAATGGTGCATTAGATAGAAGGCCAACAATAAATTCTGTAATAACTGTTACCTAGTTATGTTAGGTAACTTTTTAAATGAAGCAAACTGGCCAAAGAAAGGACACACTTTTGTCTACATACTTTGCTGTTCTCTTAATCTAGAACACTTTTCTTCCTGTCAGTGTATTCCCCTTTTCTGTGGTTAACCAATTTTTTTTTTCTTCCATACTGGGGGTCAAACCCCAGGGCCTCCCACATGCTAGGCAAGTGCTCTACCAGTGAGCTACATCTAAAGTTACTTCCCTACCTTTTAAGTTTTGAGATAGGGTCTTGCTAAGTTGCCCAGACTGGCCTTGCCCTTGTGATTCCCCTGCCTCAGCCTCCCTAGTAGCTGGGTTTACAAGCATGTGTCATGGAGACCAGCTGGTTAACTGATTTTTAAAGTCCCTGTTTAGAGTGTGAATTTTTTGGAAAACACTTTTAAGTCTGGGTTATACATCCCTCTTTTGTGTTTTCCTAAAACATCTTGCCATTAAATGAAGAATTACCATCCTTCTTTTAGAGAGAACCTGAGTCTGCTGGGAAATCATGAGCCCAGTCCTAATAAGGCTGAAATAGTGAACAACAGAAGGACCTCGGGTAAGCCATGAACTTTCCTTGGTGTTGAAGTCTCATTTGTGGAGTGAAGGAACTAGAATGGGTGGTACTATCTCCCTATGGCTGGAGCATAGGAAGCACTTTTACTTTACTGTATCGATCTATTCATTATGGCTGGAGAGAGCTGTGATATGAGGTGGGAGGCAGAGATTTGGGGAGAGACACAGACCCAGGGATGAGGGCCTGGGAGAAGAAAAAGCCCTGCTTTCTGAAGCTGGAGGCTGAGTACTGGGAGCTCAATGTTCTCATACAAGGAGCTGATGTCACAGCTGGACAGTCTGGTTGTGTCAGGACAACCTGGAATATATCTTGTTCTGAATCTGGAACTAGTCACCCAGATGACTTCAATTTTATGAGCAATATTATGTATTTTTTTTTTAGTAAAAGCCTATTAAAAACAAAAACACAACTTGTCTCTTGATGCCAAAGATTGAAAAAGTTAAACTCTCAGTGTCATTTGAACAGTGGAATTTCCAGAGCACAAGGAAACAATGACTTCTTTTTGAAAGGATTTTGAGTCTACAGAGCTGTTGAAAAGGAAGCTTGCATGAGCCACCCAGTTTGGAATGCCCCAGGTGTGTGGAAGAAGTGGACTGACCACTTCCCACCTGTCGTGCGGCTGTCTCATCCTTAGATCGGGGATCAGACTTTTATGAGAGCTGCTAAAATTCACAGGTGCTTCAGTAGCACTTATTTATACATGCCCACATGGACTTTACAGATCAGATATGTTGTAGCAGGGCAGTCATGAAGTCCATGCTTAGTCTTGTTCTGCTTTCTGAATATACCAAATTCCTTCCTGGCCCATAGGTTCTTTGCCTCTTTCCTTCCCTTGGGCCCCTTCAAATCCTCTCCCTCTCCCATTGAGCCTTCCCAAGTAACTCTGCTGCTCACTAATCACCCAGTTTGGGGAAATGTCAAGACATTCGTAATTTGTACTGAAGTGGTCAAGGTATGGTCAAGGTCAGAGGTATAATGCCTCTGACATCAGCTTGTGAGGCCCTTCACCTGCTTCTGCCAATTTCCTGAGCTTGCCATACTTCATCTCACTTAATTTCTCTAAGCCATCAGTTTCCAAAATGTAAAAGAAGACTTGAGTAGAACCCCTGTGGTAAGGGGTGAGGCATTTACCAGAGAAATGGATGTAGCTGCTGGGCATAGTGCCTGACACACACCAGCCCTCCTAGGCCAGTTCTGCATAACAGAGTTTCAGAAGTCACCCTTTGCCCCTGGGTCTCATGGTGTTCCCCTTGTGATGCTGGCATTGGATGTGGCCTTGTTATACAATGAAGTTAGTAATCTAGTGTGTATGTCCTTCCATAATGGGGAGGATCCCTGCTGGGATACAGAATATAATGTGCTACAGCAGTTTAATCACGAACTTATTTATTATCCAAAGCAGGGAAAGTTTGGCCGAGACCCTAACTGGCATTTGGGCCCTTGGTCTTTATTTACCTTATTGCCTGCTTCTTCTTGGTCCTGTAGGTTTTTCTTAATGCAAGAAATGAAGCCAACCAAACATAATGATGAGGGCTGGCAGGGGTGGCTGGGGACCATCCTCCTCATTCCAGGTGTCATCCATTATCACATGTCCTAACAGCGCTCCTAGGTTCTTGGTACTGACTCCTCCTCCTTGGCCCCAGGAAGGCTGCAGGGATTTTTCATGAGATTAAAAAATTAACTATTCTGGCCAGGTGCAGTGGTGCACGCCTGTAATCACAGCAGCTTGGGAGGCTGAGGCAGGAGGATTTCGAGTTCAAAGCCAGCCTCAGCAAAAGTGAGGTGCTAAGCAACTCAATGAGACCTTGTCTCTAAATAAAATACAAAAGAGGGCTGGGGATGTGGCTCAGTGGCCGAGTGCCCCTGAATTCAATCCCTGGTACCCCCTTCCCAAAATGAACTATTCCAAAGGTTTCACTATAAGGAAACCAAAACTGATTAGGGCAGAGAAGTGGCATCTCAGTCAATACCTTGAATTTGGGCTGCCTGGTCTCTGAGCTTTACTGTCAGAGATGAAAGAAACAGCAATGTGAGCTGTGGGGATTCTTGGGCTTGTGTCTGCCACTGTGGTCAGAGATGGGCCAGTCTTTGCACAGGAATTTTTATTTTTACAATTGAGTTCTCAATTGTTCAAGCAAAAGTAACTGAACTATGAGGTGGTGGGTGGAGTGACATGAAAAAACCTGAATTCTGGGCTATGGGATCAGGATTTAGTCTTGATATAAGCCCAGTGACAATAGGGCATGGGAAAATTCTTTTGAAAACATAAGCCCCTTTGCTCTGGGCCAGGCATTCCCAGACTAAGAGTTGCTAACATTTGCTAGCCACTCACTGTGTACTAGGCAGGCCCTGTGCTGTGTTTGAAGCATTTTTTAACTTAGTCTCATAACAGCCCTTCAGGGTGGGTATTCTATTCCCACTCTACAGACTCAAAACTGAGATGCTGAGAGCTTGGTAACTGGCCCAAAGTCAAATAACTAGAAATCGGCAAAATTGGAACTTGAACCCAGGTCTGACTGATGTCAAGGTCTGTCCGTGTAGAATAGAGGAGAAAAGTCATCATGCTCCTCTTCTCCCCACTCAGTGAAATCATTGAAAACAGTTGTGTTCCATTTGCCATCATAGCATAGTTGACTGCCTTCCAACTCCAGTATCTGAGGAAGCAGCATGGATTTGCTTCGGAAGAATCTGAGAGGCAGGCTCCAGGTTGGGGACACAGCCCAGCAACATGGAATTGATTATGGCCTGATCTTCGTAGAAATAAGATACAAAAACAATACCTGTACTGTGGCAAATGGGGGTGGGGAAGCAAGCGTCCTCATCAATGGAAATGTACCTGCTCAGTCTCAATTTGCCTGTTTGTAGAAAACAACAACTGTAAAGGCCTTTGTTGAGACTTCTGCCCTGTGACCCAGAGGGAGAAAGTTTGTTTTGGGCAGGAATGTTTGGGTTGGGCTGTATCCAGGGCTGAGGTCAAGGTTGGGTACAACCCAGCCTATGTGCTTTTCAGATTGGTTGGCTTTTCTTTTACCTGCCCCCTCTCAGGGTTCTAGCCAGCATCTAACCTAACCCTTTAAAGGCTCCGGTAACATCCAGGCCTGCGAGATGGCAGAATGTGCTCAAAGTTGCAGTTTGGCATAGAGTGGGAGCTAGAACTGCAGTCCCCTGGTGCATTTCCTGTGCCTGCCAGGCCTTGTAACCCCTACTTGTTTCTGGCAAATTGACACATTGAGAGCTTTGGGTGAGGGAATCTGCATTCTCAGTGTCTTCTGCTGGCACTTTACTGTTTTTGTGTTGAAGTTTCCAGGAAGAGAAATTTTAGAAGATGTGGCTATTTTTTGCATTTTTGCCACCTTTTGTTCCCTGGGAACTGTGTGGTGCTTGTGGGTGAGCAAGTGAGAGTGCAGCCCATGGATGCTCTGTGCCTGACCTGATAAGGGTGCCTGAAGGGGTCGGCCAGACCAGCAGGTTACTCATTCAGCCAGTGTTAAGCGTTTTTTCCCAGAACTAGAGGCAACTGTGGTAAATACTACAGCTCTTGCGAACAAGAAGAGCCAACAGTCTGGTGGGGACACTGACACACAGTCAAGCAACTGTTCTACAGTGAGGCTTCTTCAGCTGGCCTCAGGGTGTTCTAGAAGCAGTGCTGATGGTATCTAACCCAGGGGTGCTCAGGGAGGATTCTACAGGGAATAGTTAGGCAGCTGGAAACCAAAAAATATGCTGTGGGACAGGTGTAGGTTGAGAAGCCCCAGATTAGAGAGCTCATCACACCTAGTTTAGTGCCTGGAGCAAGAGCTGGAAGAGGGGCACAGGATGGAGGGGAAAGCAGAGCCAGGTCATGTGTGTCTCAATGAAGACTCGGACATTTTCATGAGAGCAGCAGGGCCAGAGACCTTGGTCCTATCTCTTTCTTTCAATCTAAGCATGTGAGAGACAAACTGAATCCAAAGTGAATCCACAAAGTCACAAAGTCTTTCTAAGAGCTCTGGGACCATGACCTCTAGGCCAGAGATAATAGCTAACCTTGGACCTTCACAGTGAACACCAAACCAGCTTTTGACCTTCGGCATGATTCAGTTTCATGGGAAGCTCTGGGGCATCCTTCTGCTCTGTACTTTATTCCCTGCCATAGGTTTGGACAGGAAGTAACTAGCCATGCTGTAGAGAAGGGTTCAGACCTTGAAATCTAGTGCCATATCTTGTGTAGCTTTTAGTTTTTCTAAACAGGACTATCTTCTTCTAAGTTTTTATTATGAAAGTAATAAAAATTATTTAAAAGTTAAACAGCCCAGAAGTACATACAATAGAAAGAATTTCCTGCCTCCTCTCATAATCTCACTTTCCCTCCCACAAAACATTATCTTTTCAGATTCTAAAAGATATGTATATGTATACATTTCCTGTAGTACTGTCCTTCACCCAAGTAAAAATAGGCCCTCAGGATTCTCAAAATGTCCCCCAGTTTTTCCTGGAAGTCCCTAAGATGGTGCGTTAAGTGTCCACATGTCTATGTGTTGGATGTAGCTCCGCGTAGTGACTTCTCTGATTCTCTTCCCCCATCGTGTTCCCACTCCTGTGTTTCTGAGGTTCACAGAGCTTGGAGGAGTTCATGGAGGTCAAACACTAACACCATGCCCCAGGTGCTGTCTCCAGCTATCTTCTCCTCTCCAGGCTCTGGTAGGCAGAGTGAGATGTTGGGTTTCAGGCAGAAGTGGGGAGAGGGCCTCTCTTCATTGTGTGTGAGTAACCTTTGCCATCTGAGTCCCTCAGGCTGCTCTACTTAGATCCCGAGTCTCAGGGGGTCTCTACTGAATCTCCTTTCAGCTTCTGATAGATTGTCTCATCTGAAAAGCCCAATAGGATTATTTTGAAAGCTTTTGGATTGTAATAGAAACCAAACAAATTGGTGTTCCTCCTATTCCTATTGTGTGCTTTAAGCCTTCTCTGCTTACAGTAGGAGGTTTCAGAGTCACAGCTTTTGCAACATGATTATTGAAGCAAGGGGCAGTCAGAATTCATAAGCTAAAATGGCAGTTTGAGAAGAAGAAGGACTCAACTTACCCTTCTGCATACACTCTCTGGGAGGAGCCAACCAGGTACACCAGCGTTCTTCATGTGGCTGTGAAGACAAAGGGCAGCCCAGCTGGCTGAGTGTCTCTCTGTGTGTGTGAATACATTGATTTTCTGAAACTCATCTCAGCTACTTGCTGTCTGTAAGCTCATTCATATCTTTGATTGGGGTCTCTGATTGGGGTTTTCACATGGAGGGCACTTGGGAAGGGTGAGGGTATGGCAGGAGGCCCCTGACCTTTGGTTCTGGTCTTGATGGTAGCAGTATCAATGTTCTAGGAGACATCCTAGGCGCGTACACCACATGAGCAGTAACTAGGGGTTTTTTGTTGTCATTTTTGCTTATACTAGCTAGAAATTCTTTATCATAAGACTGAGAAATAGCCATGTCTTCTGGGTAAAGATGCAAACCAGGTATCACAGGTATGATGGGCTGGAAAGAAAACGTGTTGGAAAGAATATGGGAGCTAGTGGAGACAG
The DNA here is from genome assembly GCF_001458135.2 of Marmota marmota marmota. Lineage (NCBI taxonomy): Eukaryota > Metazoa > Chordata > Mammalia > Rodentia > Sciuridae > Marmota > Marmota marmota. Next base: position 5,463,587 of record NW_026000076.1, on the reverse strand, counting down.
ATATGGGTAAGTATCAATTCTGCCCTTTATCAGTTATATGATCTTGAATCTCTCTAAGCCCCAATGTAATCCTTTTAATTAGAATTAGGATATTGATGTCTAGAATAAATTGACATGAAATGCATTTCATCTGTGTGAACACTCCTGACATGTCTGTTCTCATTTTTGAAAAAGTAGGTGTATGATGGGCAAACATACCACTTTGATAACTAATTAAAGATTTGTTTTATTTAAAACCAATGTGTAGATCTTAATGTTCTCTGGTAATTTCAGGTTTCTTCATCCCAGCTCTAAATGGTTGACGACAACATTCACCAGTTGGGCATGAAGGTGCTTGGCCAGTTAACACTCAGCCAACCACTTAGCTCTTCCTTTCAAGAAGCTGTAATTATGCCATTGCTATATTTCTTTAGAATGGTACCCTTGATATCCATCTCTTCACACTTTCATCAAAACATTGAGAGCTGATTCCACTGACCATGGTGATTATATACCTGTAATCCCAGCACCTTGGGAGCCTAAGGCAGTATGATTACAAGTTTAAGGTCAGCCCTCAGCAACTGAGGGTCAACTTAATGAGACCCTGTCTCAAAAGTAAAAAAAGACATAATTTTTAAACAAAAGATTGGGGTTAACTGTGGTTGTAATTCAGTGGTAAAGCTGGGTTAAATCCTGAGTACCAAAAAAAAAAAAAAGGAAAAAATGTTGATTCTGAGAAACTTCTTTTTAATTATAAATATTTTTGATACCTGTGTTGAAACTTATCCTGCAACTAATGATATCATATTGGTATTTCTTAAATATTTTAGGCATCAACTACATACTCACAATGACATTAGATAACACACCAAAACTATGTTTAAATGTTCATGGCCTAGAAACTGACAGGTAGCTTGACATAGAAGGACCAAATGTAGGAATTAAATCATCTCCTATGGCTATTTACAGCATCTGAATATGAATATTTTCCCATTTTCTTCTCTAGATCTTCTGGTAACTACTGGATAGTCAACAGGCATAATCTCAGCAAGTACCAGTCAGGATCCAGCTGGTGAAGGGGCAATCCTTTTAAGAATAAAAATTTAAAAATCAGAGAAGTAGTCAGGAAACAAATGGCCCCATCAGAGCAGCTGGTGAAGAGATGGCTCTGGATCTGAGGTGTTAACATATTGGTTAGAAGCTGAAAGGGAGTTCCAACCCATCCATGGGGAGGCCTCTTGCTCATTTTAGACCTGCTTATCTGAGTGTAGGAAGCCAGAAATACACTCAAAACATCCTTCTTGCCCAACTCTGAGATTGTAGAACGTGAAACGAAATGTCACTCTCTCTAGCATTGCCTGAATCAAGGAAAGATGAAACCTGCTGTGGAAGAGGCATGGTAAGAGGAGACAGGTGCTGGATAACCAAAGGGCTGAAACCTGGGGTGGATTTAGGTATGGGCAACAGGTAGGATAAGCATCACCCACCTTCTGTGCTATCAGCCAGCTCCAGTTGGCCTGAGTTTCTTAGCATTCTCAGAACCACTGGGTTGTAAGAAGGAAGTTTCTGCAAAAATCTAGCTTAATGGATTAGGCAGTTTTAAAAAATGAGTGTCAAGCTCTTAGTTAGAATGTCATTATTGTAGCCAACATAAAATAATAATCAATGTATTCTTCACCGTTGGCTGCAGGAAACAGGGCTACACTAATGAGTGGGTTCAGCCCTCTGAGGTGACATAATTGGCATTTCAATTAAATAGCTTCATGGACTATACCCAAATCCTCCCTGGGCCTCTGTTAACCAAGTGGGCACCGGTTCTGTCCTGCCAGGAGCTCCTGCAGCCCTAACTAAACTAGACAGGGATCTGATCCAAGCTCTATCCCCCAGTAGAGCCTGTGTCCTTCAGAACTTCAAGACCTTCAGTGGCTCTAGGGCCCCAAAGCTTACATTCATAATCCATACCATTCATTGCCCCTGCCTTTTGGGCTATACAATGCCCAAAGCCAAACAGTTCAGGACCACTCATTCATGGCCTCCCAAGGGCATCTCTTATTAGCAGACTCACTGTCAGAGTCAACTATGAGCCTTGAAGCCCCTGGACAACAGAGGGTTACAGGATTATCAAAGGATTAGGGTGCTTTGCTGAGTGAGCACATGTGGGATACTTTCTGCCAGAGAGATTTTTCTGAAACAGATCTGATCCTTCTGCCCCTTTAGGGCTTCATATCTCCTACATCTGGGTTTGGAAAAGTGTTGCCCAGCCCTCCCCTCATCATACTCATGGTGGGGGGATACTAAAATGCAAATTCCTGAGTTCACTCCCTGACCTACTGAAACCAAATTTCTGCATTTAGGGTTTAGAAACCTAAAATTATAACAAGCTCCCCCAGTGATTCTTAATGCTTACTAAAGTTTAAGAATCAAAGTACACCACAGGATACACCACAGCCTGCTTAGCCTGGAGTACAAGGCCTACCAGGATATGGCTCTGTCACTATCTTGTCTTCTTCCCTGGAAGAACCTACTTAGCCCAAGTGATTGTGGTCAGCAGGCTGAGTTACTCCATGCTGTATAGAATAGCAGTGCCCAGTCTGGAATCACTCCATTTTATAAAGCAGCAGTTTACCCTGAGTTACTCTGTTTTGAGTACAAGTGCCAAGGCAGAGTGACTTGGTAACCTCTCTGGACAAATTGGTAACCACCAGCTGTTGGATATCCAGAATTTTCTGAAAAGAATAACCCTCAGCTGCACAGCACAATCATAAGGCATGAACTAATGAGCAAATTAATTGTGCTAATAAAAAATGACCATCTGTGAACTTAGTGAATTAAATCGGAGGCACACAGATGCATGGGCATCTCAAACACGTACTAGGGAAACCAGGCCTGTGAGTTTATCAGACACACCAAACCATCAACTGATGCAACCCCCTCAATTGGAACACATAATAGGAAGGGCACCTAAGGCAGTGGGACATTGGCACACACTGTCCCCTTATCACAGTGAATGCTACAAACTTTCAACTCTTTAAAAAAAATAATTATTTGTTCTAATTAGGTCTATATGACAGCAGAAAGCATTTTGATTCATTGTACACAATTGAAGCACAACTTTTCATTTCTTTGGCTGTACCTGATGTAGTGTTATACCATACATGCAGTCTTACATGTACCTAGAGTAATGATGTCCATCACATTCCACCATCTTTCCTCTATCTATGTCCCCTCCCCTCTCTTTCCTCCCCTTTGCCCAATCACAGTTCCTCCATTTTTCCCATGCCCCCCCCATTATGGATTGGCATCCAGTTATCAGAACATTTGGCTTTTGGTTTTTTGGGATTGGCTTACTGTGCTTAGCATGATATTCTGCAATTCCATCCATTTATCTGCAAATGCCATGATTTTATTGTCTTTCAACACTGAGTAATATTTCATTGTGTATATATGCCACAGTTTCTATCAATTCATCTATTGAAGGGCATCTAGGTTGGTTCTACAGTTTAATTATTGTGAATTGAGCTGCTATAAACATTGATGTGGCTGTGTCCCTGTAGTATGCTGATTTTAAGTCCTTTGGGTATAGACTGAGGAGTGGGATAGCTGGGTCAAATGGTGGTTCCACTCCAAGAAATACTCCTAACTTTTTCCTGGGACTTTAGCTCAGCTCCATCTCCTTGCTTGTGTGGCCTACTTGAAATCTGCCTGCTGTGGGGACTTTCCCCTGAACAGCTCTGCATCCTGAGTCCTTAGGGCCCATTCTTAATTTTATCTGACCACGGGCAGTGATTCTTTTGCATTTTTTTTCAATTGCCTCATAATATTTGTTTATTTATTTATTTGCAGTTGGTTTGTTTGAATGAAGAGATACTACAAATGGTTTATATAATTTCATTTTCTTTTAGGTAGGCCTTTCCTCCCCCTACCTATGCCTTCTAAAAAACTGGGTCATATATCCTACAGAGTTTTCCACAGTTTAAAATTAGCTGATTCTTTTGCATTTTTATTTGCTCTCTGCCTTTTCTTGTGGTGCAAGCTCTTGAAGCCCTGTGGTCACTGTTAGCTCTTTCTTAGCTTTTCAGTAAATTATATATCATTGTGTAAAGTTGATGTCTGAGTTGAGTGTCATAGATACTAGTAATTAATACTGAAATGGAATAAAAGAACCTGTGATTGCCCTGCTCATGGCTACCAAGTGAACCATGAGTATTTGGTGAACTAATAGCATTGAACATGATGTAGCATGTGAATTTATTTTTAGTCAATAAATTCTAACATTGTGGAAAGATACAAATGTGTTCTGTCTGTATTAATGGTGAAGCTCACTCACAACACTGATGCACCTTTCAGAACTTGCCAGGTTGTCTCTGTCTCTCACTCCCATGCCACTCCTTGCTTAGAACACTCTCCTACTATATTACTCCTTTCTTCCCTCTCCCTTGCTATTCTTTTGTTCAAAAATTAGCTTAGTCACGTCTCCTTTGGGTTAGGCATGCCTCCTCAACTTGCCTCTTGGTGGTACAAACACTGAATCATGACTCTGGGTATTTGTCTTTCTCCCACTGGACTGTAAGCCCCACAGAACAGGAACCATGTCTTGTGCTTGGTTCCCTAGTGCATGCTGTGCTTCTTGGCCCTCAGTTGGGGCTCAGAGACAGTAGGAAATAAAGTTCTTAAGTTAAAGATAGCAGAACTTTGAGTGCAGTTGATTTGAGTATGTGTCCTTAACAAAACTTGAATGAGAGTGCTCTTAAATTCTGACCTCAGAACAGGGATTACTAAAGAAGAATGAATCTGGGCTATGAGATTAACCATGTACATTTTAATGGAGATTAAATTAGGTGTAATAAATGGGACAAATTACAAATAGAGGTATAATCACAGGGTGGTCCTTTTCTAACTTCAAAAGCACACTGTGGGGAAAGGTGCTGGGGTCGGACTGAGGGGAATTTGGATGTGTGAGCTGCAGCTGGAAGTGGGGGCTGAAATAAAGAAAGTTATCTTGCCCCAGAACCTCCAAGGAAAGAGGAAGCAGGGGCCTGAGTCAGCACTGGCAGGTCAACCAAGGGTCAGTGCTGCCAAGATCGAGTAACCACAACAAGTCCTACAGGCAGTGATTGGAGTTGTGGCCACAAACGGCACCATCACTGAGGGTCAGGAGCCAGAAAAAACTGAGCCGAGCTGGGCTTTGTGGCTCAGGCCTGTAATCCTAGCGTCTTGGGAGGCAGAGGAAGGAGAATAGCAAGTTCAAAGCTAGCCTCAGAAACTTAGTGAGGCACTGTCTCAAAATAAAAAATAAAAGGGGCTGGAGATGTGGCTCAGTGGTTAAGCACCCCTGGGTTCAACAACAGCAGCAACCCAACAAAAACCAAAACTTGGCTGAGAGTGGTGAAGAATTTGGAAAGGCAGGGCTGGCACTGCTCTCCAGGAGATCTTCAGCCAGCTTGGAAGTCCTTGTCTAGGACTGTCCACTAAAAGGTAGCTGTGACTGAGGGATCCATAGCAACATAAATATGGGAGTGTGGCTGTCTGGGCCTGGGGCCCAGGACCCCGTTGATAAAATTCTTACCAACCTCCTTTGTGACTGTGATTGACAAAGGCCTCCTGTGGTTTTAAAGAAGACTACCACCCCTCTTTCTTCTCTTACTAACCATAAATGGCCCCTTCTTTAACTTTTGCTTTCTCAAAATGAAGTTAGAAGATGAAATGGTGGGCATGTGAGTTGGCATGTTTGAAACTTTATCTAAAAGCTAGGAATCTTTTTCTGATGGAAGAACAGTGTCCCTAAATGCCCAACTCCTTTACTTTTACAGGCCTTTCAACCTTAACCAAACAAGAAGCCAGTGTCTGGCCTCCCTGTATGAACTGAGTTTGCTCCCAGAGGTCCAGGGAGTATCAGCGCCAGAGGGTTTATTCCCATGCCTCAGGCCTCATGTTTCTTTAGTTTTCTAAAGTTCTTCGTTTTATTTTTCCAGCTTGGTTTCTATCTGCCATTCTTTTCACCTCCAAAGGTTAAACAAAACACATTTATTCATTGGACTTGTCATGGAACCCTGCTGGTGTGGTGAATGGTGAAGGCAATTGCCCTGTTCCTGCAGCCTCTGTCCTGAGTGCTGGGTGCTGCAGGGGGCAGGGGCGTCTCTGCTGGGGAGGTATGCACCTGCTTCCATGGAGGGGAACCCTAGCGGGCCACACCAGGGCTCTGTGCAGGTGGCTTCAGCATTATTTCAACCTTATTATCCCTCCTGCCCTGTGATCCCAAGGTTTGTTTTTCACTAGTACAGTAATCACTGCCCAAGAGATGCCATTCCCTCCTTCTAGCTCTTTGGCTGTAAGTGTAGAAACACTGTGCCTTTGAGTAAAGAGTCTGACAAGTGTACACATGCAGCTCTGGCTTTTGTTCCATTCCTTTCTGTTTCTCTGGCTGCCCTTCTTCATTAAAAGGGAGTGAGGTGTGAACACGGGCTGAAGACAGGACTGGGCCATTAGGATTTGAGCCTGATCCTGGCTCTGGCATTGAGTTTCCCTCTTCCCCTAGGCTAGTTCCTGAAACACTTTTTTATTGGCTCTACGAGTAGCTCAGGTTGTTTCTTGAGAACATGTTCAATATTGTCAAAAACATTAAATCTTTAAAATACCTTCTCAATGGTACAGCTGCATCCTTTGATGAATTCCAAATTCATTTCTGTCCCTCTCTGGTTTTATAAGTTCCAGGGTTCAGGTATCCCAGTTAACCTCTACCCAAAGAGTTTCAAGTATCTGGACAACTTTTCATGGAAAAAAAAGGATATCAGTTATAGACATTCATTCATTATAGCTGTTTAAAAAATTCACAAGCAAATCCAAGTAGAATGTGGTTTTGAAAGCCAAGGCCCATTGCCAAAGGAAGATTGTGTGAGTGAGTTCCTGTTGTTGGTCATGTGCTGTGTTATGCAACATCTGATCCTTGATCCCTGGATGTTAGCCAGTGAGTAGCTGGTTAGATTTTGGGTCTAAAATGCCCTGGGAACTGTTTGTAACCTTGGTGGGAACCAGATGATTCTATGGAGTTATAATTCTGCTTTGTAAATAGTCACTTGTCCTGATCCATCTGACATAATCCAGCTGTTTTTCAGGTCTGGTAATCTTGCTTTCTGTGTCTCCTAGAGAAAGTATTCAGGAATGGGTCAGTAAGGAGCCCATCCCAAGCTTGCAGGAAGGATTCCTGGTCCTCCTAACATCTGTATATCTAACAAGGTGTTTCCTATGCAAGGTTCCAGCTTGCTCTTTTGAGGACATTTAACATACTAGACAGCTTAATGAAAAGAAAGACCATAGATAATTAAATTAATAAAATTGAATTGAGCCGAAAAAATTTCATGAATCAGTTAGCACTGAGGACCAAAAGCACTTCAGATAGCTCCACTCCACAATGTGGGCAGGGAATATTTACAGCCAGAAAGCAGAAGGGACACATAGGAATAGCCTGATTGGTTACAGTTAGCATTTGCCTAATTTGGACATGTTTTGTCAGTTTGCAGTCTCTGATTGGTGAAAAAGCTTGGCTGTTATGATTAGTGGAGACTCAGATACCTATTTCAAGAACCTGCTCTCAAATTAGGTTGCAGCAAGGTTGGGTTACAGCTTGCTACATATGAAGGCAGCTTTAGTCCATTTAATAACTCTCCCCTTTTGTTCAGGCTCTCAATCTTGAGAGATTGATCAAGACCCTGGGCACTGATACCACTTTCTATCACCATGATAATGGACTTATTTGTTCTCAGTGTGGCATACACAATTCACAATGGGTGACTCTTCATCTTTTTGTTATTCTAACCATAAGAAGATCATTTGATGAATAAAGGAAGCCTGTATATGAATATTTAAAAATTTCCAGAGTTTATGACACATGAGGGAGACTATTATGATGACTATCAGGGGGCAATACCAAGACACTGCACATTCCCCAACTATTAAGGAAGTACATTTCTTAAAACGAGTCTCCATGAATCAAACTAGTCAAATCAAACCATTCAAAGTTCAGGCAATAAAGATAGTTTAATGGACTTGAGTCTTATTGATCATAGCCTTTGGAACATGATAGCAATTGAGGACTATTCACTGGAAAGTTGCCTGATTTAAAAAGATATCCTTTTTTTTTCTATTTATCTTGGTAACACAAGTTGTAGCACCCTGGAGTCCCAGTAAATATAAACATAAAGATTTGGACACTTTGGAATAGCCAGGCTTATCCACCATTCAAGATGCCTGCAAACCAACTGGTGGCTACTCCCATAAACACATCTTGTGTTCCTTTATCCTTGGAAACTTCCTCAATGTATTTAGTGGTAGTGTTTAGAGAAGTGGCAGTATACTTTTTAAAAAAGTGTAAGTAAAAAAGTCAGACACCTTTTAAATTAAGATTTCTGGAGCAGTAAAATCAGGGGAAAATATGTACAGTACTCAGTTTCATTCAGCTTCTAACATGAGCATAGAGAGATCTAGAGTTGCAATATATCTTTCATTAAGAATTTTTGTTAAACATGAATGTTTTCCTCCATATTTCAGACAGTGGATTCTACTTTTCTGAACTCCTAGGAGACATGCTTGGCAAAAAATCCAAGATATCTCCCTAAAAGTTAGCTTCAAATTATACACAACCACCACCCACTACAACCAAGAGTGAGCCCCCCAGCAACCCCAGTGGAACATTTTCCAGGGAAGGAAACTAACTCATCTTCATCTATTTCAAGGTTGGTACTAATTTTGGTTATTCACAGCTTGGGCTTCTGATTTTGGAAGGAAGAGTCATGTATCATATATGACATTTCACTCAATGACAGACTACATATATGATAGTAGTCCCATAAGATTATAACTGGAGTTGAGAAAAAATCATACCATCTAGTGACATCATTGTGGCACAATGCATTACATGTTTGTGGTGATGTTGGCATAAATAATCCTGATGTACTGCCCATCATATAAAAGCATAGCAATATAATTATGTATAGATATAATACTTAATACTGATAATAAATTACTATATTTTTCATTAATATATTTAGTATACAATACTTCTTATTTGTATTTATTTTTTATGGTGCTGGGGATCAGACTCAGGGCTTCTACCTCTGAGATAACTCCCCAGTCCCTTTATTGTGATTTTAGAGTGTTCTCTTTATTCTTTTAAACAGACTTTACTGTAAAACAGTATGTTCTGTTATACCTGCAGCAGCCTCATACATCTCGCATTTACTGTCTTGTGATTGCATCATTCTCTCTTATGCTTGATATAATCTACTGTTGTTTTATTCCATGACCCCTAAACATACAAAATCCTTTGCCAATATTACCAATAAAAGGCCAAATCAAGTGAGGGACCTGGAAATAAAATTAAAAGTGAGTAAGTACTATGAAAGTGGGAAATCAGTCATAGTTATTGTGTGCCAGTCAGTTATGTCCTGTTCCATCATCTTGAAGAACAACAACAAAGTGACAAATGCTTCATTGCAGGTATTGAGACTGCAATATGGTTTGTCTGGAATGTCCTCCCAAAGCTCATGCATTGAAGGTTTGGCCCCCAGTGAAGCAGTACTCAGAGGTGGGACCTTGGGGAAATGATTTGGTCCTGAGGGCTCTGACCTCAACAATGGATTAATCCATTGATGGATTCATAGCTTCATGGGTTCTTAGGGGGTGGAAATTTAAGGAGGTGGGGCCTAGTTGAAGGAAGTAGGTCACTTATAGCCAGCTTCTCTCTTCCCCTCTCTCTGCTTCCTGCTGCCATCAGGTGAGCAGCTTTGCTCTGCCTTCCCTTCTGTCATGATGTTCAGCCACACCACAGGTTTAGAAACAATGGAGCCAGTTGACCATGGACTGAAATCATGAGGCATAATAAGTATTTCCTCCTGTAAGTTGTTTTTCTCAGGTATTTTGTTACAGTGACAGAAAACTGACAAGCACAGAGACTCACAAAAATTCAAAAGGACCTATATCACTTACGAAGAAACTTCTCAGAACTGGATTAAAGACCAGACACAGACACATATCTCTTTCAGTACCACAATGATCATGGCCAGAACAAAATATTTATTTGCAATGTTGAAAGAAAGGCTGAATCTAACTATGCTGTTGAATTTACTCTTATCTCTGGGTGGCTTAAGTGATTTTTAAAAATCATTATTCATTACATAATGTGAAAGTGAATGATGAATCTTGAAGTGCGGATGTGGAGGCAGCTGAGGAATTTTTGAAACTCTGGATAAGCTAATTATAGAAAAAATTACTTGTCAGAGTAAATCTTTAAAGTCTAGTAAGAAATTTACTTTTTGTAGTCCCTTTATAACATACTGTAAGGGTACATAACTACATAGAGTGCAAAGAAACCTAAGTAAATGATCTTCAATGACATTTTACAGATAATTAATTGTAACTGCATAGGTAGTCTCCATGTCTTGAATACATGATCCCAGAAGCACAAGACAGCTTTTGCAAGCATCACTCTTTGGAGCAATTGGTATATTCATTGGAAAGGTCAGAGTACTCTTTCCAGTAAATGTAGAAAAGCAAATAGCAATTGTGTCCGGAATACCAAGGATGTGAATGATGAATGGGTGATAGAAGAAATCAGGAGAGAGATTAAGAAATTCTTAGAATCAAATGAGAATAGTGACACAACATACCAGAACCTCTGGGACACTATGAAAGAAAGTTTGTAGTTATGAGTGCCTACACAAGGAAATCAGAAAGATCCCAAATCAACATTACTGGAATTGTTTCCTGATTCAGAGGCATTAGTCCCCAAAACAACAACTACTCTAGTGTCTTGCTAAAACATAACCTTTGCTAAAGCCAACCACAGATTATGGTCCCATGGATTCTCTAGTAAGGAGAGGGAAAGGGTTAGGACAGAAAGAAACAAGAAAGAAGAAGGAGAAGAAGTGAGAAGAGAAGGAGGTGAAGGAGGAGGTTAAATAGATAATCATAGGGAAGTTGACTTGGATCAGTCCTAGGGAGTTCATTTAAATTGCATATCCTACTAGTTTCCACACTAAGATTCTGCATAAAAATGTACCAGAGCTATCCATGATATTCAGGTTCAGATTTATAGGCATGAGCTTCTGATTAATATGCCAATTAATATATCCTAGAGGTGCTGGTATGTTGTATCACTATTCTCACTAATGGTGATTTGCAGTGGTAATAGGATAGCAGAAGGCAGCATCTACTTGGAGTCTGTTGTTGATAGAGTTACTGCTAGAAGAAACCCCTTATATTTATAATATGCAAAAAATCGTGGAAAAAGTATAGCTACCTTCTGTATAAATATAGAGCTCGAGTGAAAGCAAAAGCATGGCAGTTTGAGCTGACTTCAATTGGGGAAGTTTCCTTTTCTAGTAACTCATTTTGGGTTATAACACTGCCCTGTCTGGTATTTTGGAATAAGACCTGTCAGCAAATAGTATAAACCCAGGACTATTCAATGGAATCTCTTATAAATTAACACAAGGGGCAACTGTTCCTGAAACTACACTCACACAATAATAGCCTTCATCATCATGAGGCAGAGGTAGTACAAAGGTGGAGTTGAGCTGCAATGTGCATGGAGATTAGAGGGAGACAGGAGGAGAGTTCCATGAATTGCCAATTGCTAAAAAAATGCTCAGTTTTGATTTAATAGACTTTCTACAGAATGCAAGGACTTGTAAATAAACTTAGTTCCTAAGACTAGCTCAGATGGAACCTCTATTTGCTGCTGCTGCTGCTGCTTTTAAATAATTAGGACATTCTTTAGCTACTGGATCTAACAGTAAGTTATAATATGTGATGGACCTATGCTTTCCCCATACTCTTGGGTAAGAACTCCTACTGCCTGACTGCATGTTCATGAACAAATGAGTAAAAGGTTTAGCATAATTTGGAAGTTCTAAAGCTAGGCTCTATTGTAAGGCCAGTTTTACTTGGTTAAAAGCATGCCACGACTGTTTTCCCAAAGTGAAGCCTCTAGTATTGTAATTCTAGTGACCTCATACACTAGTGAGGACATTGAGAAAAAATTTAGGACCCAGGATCTGTAGTATCTTGCAAGTCCAAAAAGTCTTCTTAATTGCCTTTTGGTTGTAGGCCAGGGAAAACTTCTAATAGTTTTATTCTCTCTGGTGAAAGGAAATCTTTTCAACAGTCAGATCATGTCCTAAAGAGCAGATTTTTTTTCCCTTGAAAATTGTAGTTTTCCGCTGAAACCATGTTACTTTTATGTGCCAGTTGTAAGAGGTAAATGTAATGGAATTTGTTTCGGACCACTCCTTATGGGAGAACATAGCAACCGATCATCTGCCTACTGAATTTGGGGAGGATTCAGAAGGGCTGCAGGGCTGCTAGTCCTCATGCAATGCCTGAGACAAATAAGAAAGGGCTTCAGCAAACCCTGTAGCATTACAGTCCAGGTTCACTGTTGACATTTCAGGACAGGCAGACAAAAACTGACTGTCTTTTCAACTAGAATACTAAAGAAAGCTAAATAAAGGTCTATGAACTATGAACCATTTTGAATCAACAGGCACATTGGACAATAAAGTATTTGGGTTTAGACCCATAGGAAACCTCAGTATCATAATTTTATTAATTATCAGAATTTCAACTTCACCCTTTTGGTTTTTCAACTTGTAGGACTGGAGTTCTATCGGGATGGGTACACAGATTTGTAAGTCCTTGTTTAGTTAAGTCCTTTACAATCAGTGAGAGTCCTTGGATTGCATTAGGGGTTAGTGGATATCAGGGCAATTTAGGCAAAGTTTTTGAATAATCAATTTGAACTCTAAATAGATGGAGGTTCCTTCTTTAACCTTTCCTGTATCAGTCAAAGAAGAGGTCCATAAACATTCAGGTATTTTTGAAAGGTCAGGGATATTGTGGGCTTGAATTTCCATATAATTAATTTCTGCCAGTAGAGAGTATAACATTTCTGGTTCAGGGGAATGAAAACACTGTGATTATTTCTCTGAAGAGAATTTTATGTGCCTTTTAGTTTGTAAGTCTTGCCCTAGCAAGTTTACTGGAGCAGTATCACAAGGTAAAAGGTGTGTTTTTCTGAAAATGATCTCCATTCCATTGAAGAGGTTAAGATATAGAAAACTCTTGAACTTGACTTGAAACCCCCCCACCATAGAAATGACCTTTTAGCTCTAAGAAATTTGTTGGCTTTTTAAAATGGGGCTCATGGTAGATAGGGTGGCACAGTACCAATCAGAGTTGTGCAGAATTTCCCATTTACTTTAATTTTAGTTTTTCCATGTTTATTTAAAGGTATTATGGTGAATTTTTTCCTGGAGAAACACTCAGAGCTCTGTTAATGCTGCTGATCATCTCATGGGCTCCCTCTCGTGGAGAAATAGTATAGTCCAAAAGGAGGCGGCCCATTGGTGCACTGACGTTAAAGTGGACCATATTTCTTCCATCATCCTGGTTGTTTGCGAGGAGGATGAAAACTTTAAGATAAAGAGGTTCTTGTTCTAGGATCTCTTGGTTGTGGTTTAAAGACAAGAACCTCCCTTTAGTCTTGGCCCCTATATCTGTTACAATAGTAGAGATGGAGGCTTGTTATTCTTTTATTTTTTCCCCCTGTTCTAGAGTCTTCTCAGAATGCTCAGCTAAGGTTGCAAATCAACCACATATGTGATTTCTGACCCAGGATCTTCACACATTCTAGGTCAGTTTGGTTTTTAACTAGGCTACTAAATTCAGGATGAAGTCCCAGTATAAGGATTATTACACATTTTAAATATGTAAAGTACTTAAATAGTCCCTGGTCATATAGTTAGTGTATTAGCAACCAATATACCGATTAAGAAAACCTTCTCATTACAACATAATGAAAACAATATCTACTGTTTTCTTCCCAAACTTTTTAAGTTTGGCTTCACGGAAGTGGCATTTACTCTTCCCTTTCCTCTTCTGTCCCCTTTCTTTCCTGAACAAATCCATTCCTAAGGCTGTTAGGTGGGGTAGACAGGGTGGGGCTAAGGAGAGCCTCTGTGGTCTTGAGCAGTCTGTAGGAGCCCAGGTGAGGTGAGTAGAAGGTCCATGTAGGAAGGTGGCCTAAGGTGGAAAGTCCCACCCCAGTCAGGGTGAGGAGTATGGTGGTATGGCCTGGAGTGGGGAGGCAGCCCAAGCAGGAGAGGAAACAGAATGGAGTGTCAATGGACATGGGAGAGGACAGGCCAGCCCACTTAGGAGCTGGAACATCACCCATGCAGAAATGATAAAGGGCAGTGATAAAAAGCAAGGAGAGAGGGAGAATTGGGAATGACCTTGTAGTGTGGGAAGCTGTGTCTCAGCAAATGGCAGAATGCAGGATGTGAAGGAGGAGGAAGAGGATTCTGAGGTCTTGAGCCTCTAGGACGGGGAGAAGAGCTATGCCTATAACTGAACAGGAAAATAATTGGTTTAGAATTTCAGAGACTGAGGACAATTGAAATAATGAAGTGTAAAGTTACTTTAGCATTCTGTAGTTCTCAAAGCTCATCATCTCTCTGGTGGTAAACATCACTGGATACTGCTGAGAGCCACGGCCGAGTCTGTATGGTCCCTGGCATTTTGCCAACAGTATTGATTGACAGGCGAGGCATTACTATCCGCCTCTGCCGCAGCTTTTGGGTTCTCGCACTATTTTGGAGTTCTCGTGGGGATTTCCGGGGATTCCCCGAGAGTTCCCATTGGTTGGGGAAGTGCAGGAGGAGGGATTTCCGAGAGGGATTTTCCGGCTGGGGGTTCCTGGAGAAGCCTCGTGGCGTTCGGGAGGATTCCCCGGGGAGCTGTGTGAAGTGTTTTCCTGCAGTTTGAAAATAAAGTTTGTTCCTGCTTCAGTGGCTCGTGATTTGTGCCCAGCCAGACTGTGGCAGGATACTCCAAAAAAGGGTACTCCTCTTCAACATGGAGACTACAAATAAATGGGCTTTCCTGATTCTGCCCTGGTTTTCACCCAAGAACCCAAACTAAAAAATGAACCAACCTTCAGATCTTGCTATTTTGTTTCTATAGAGCTCCCTAGCTGAGGGAACCAGCATGGATATTCAGAGCCAGGTCCCTGACACCTGCTGGTTTAGGGAGGAACTGGTGCTGGGCCTATAAATTATCTTGCATGAAGCAAGGTGGTTGGGAGAGGCAGGTAAAATCCTAGGCTGTCATACCTTCCTGCAGGTTGGCTGCCGCCAATTGTTATTGGTAGGGATTATCTTGTACGCTGGGGTGTCAGTCAAGATTGGAGATAAAAAATTAAAGATTCTAACTTGAAAATGGTTCCCATTCTCTGACCTTAGACTTACATCTACGGTCCCAGCTAGAGTTATTTCAAGTCCCAACTATAAAACAGAATAAAGGGAACAAGTGGTATTTTGATTTCCTAAAAGGCACCTGAAGCTGTTTTTAGGTCCTTCTAATACATCCCTCTGTTTACTCCCTGGAAGGGTTGACACCCAATGATCTTCAGGCCATATCCAGCCTCCCCTGTTCCTTTATGTACTGTCTGTGACTGCTTCTGGGCCACAGGACCCAAGTTGAGTAGTTTTAAGTAGATACCATATAACCTAAAAAGTTGAAAATTTTCATTACATACGTTCTCTTATGAAAAGCCTGCTGACCCATTCACTAGCATGTTAACACCATGGCCAGGGTTGGTGGCACATGCCTGTAATCCCAGCTACTCAAGTAGGAGGCAGGAGGATCACAAGTTTTGAGATCAGCCTGGGTAATTTAGCGAGACCTTGTCTCAAAATAAAATGTAAAAAGGGGCTAGGAATGTAACTAAGAGGTAGAATGCCTCTGGATTCAGTATGGGGGAAAAAAAGAAAAAAAAAAGATAGTCAAATCATGAAGACAAAGTCTGGTCTTGTTCACTGCTTCATTACCAGTATATGGAGTTTCTGGGCGCTCTTTGCTCCTCTTCTGCTGTTTCCTCTCCCCTATCCCTTCTCTCTTACTCCTTTGCTTCTCTGGTAGCTATAGGAGGATCAACTCAGTGGTCAGTATCATTCAAGACCAAAGAGACTACCAAGCTGTGCTGGAAACCAAGAACAACTCTGCGACTGAACAGCATGCCTGAAATGTTCTCTGGCCAGGTGCTGTCTCTGCAGAACTCTGTGAACGGAGTGTCCCCTGAAACTCACCATGACACAAGATCATGGGGTTTGACTACAATAGGCTGTGCTCCCTTGTGAAAGCTAACAGTATACAAAATCAATAGGAATACTCTAGTCTGGGCAAAGCTTGCCTCATGGAAGACCCGCATTCAAGCCTTGATAAATATGGACACCTGTTCAGAAAGCTGAGCATGTGGCATGGTGAGCTATGGGGAAGACCCCAAGGAGAACACATATTTTGGGGATCCTCATACTATACCATCTCAGTAACTTATAAACCAAGTGAACCAACTACTAAATAATGAACTTCTTAATGACCTGGGATCAAATGTCAACTTCTTGGTTTCCTTGGAGTTCCACACTGGACGATGGTGGTGCAGAGTGGGCTGCCCCATGGCTCTCTCTCCTTTCCTTCCCTCTCCGGTTTTCACATGGGTTTCATGTGGCATGTGCAGACACCAGTCTGCATGATTGAGCTCAGCCTTGCTTCAGAAAGGGCTTGGAAGCAGGCTTTACACCATTTGGACAGAGAATTTCAAAGTTCTGGGGTCAGAGGTCATGTCTCCTGGTACCTGTGAACTCTACCTGTGAGAGAAGCAGCTGGAAGAGGACCAGATTGGGTCCCGCAGGGAAGGCTGAATGACCAGTCAAGGAATCTAATTTTTCTAGGACTTTGTTTCATTATCAAGTAAAACAATGGAAACAAAACAATTATATGGATCTTAGATTTTGAATGCTGAGGTATTTTCTAGCTCTGTAAGCCTGCTTTTGTGAATCTGAATCTTCTCCTACCCATACTTTCCCAAATCTGATGATCATTTTGGACAAAATATGATAATTATCTTTTTACTTATAAATATTAGGATTAATGAACTGTTATTCTCAGGACAACTGTTGAGGCCCTAAACCACCATACTGAGGAAACTTGAGCCTCAATTGTCTGGGTTCCTGAAACAGCCGTCCTTTAAGGCTAACACTCTCTGTTACCAGGGGAAATGTTCTCCCTTTCTCCACCATCTCACAATCCTGTTGGGGCAGAACTTCCTTCATAGGGGCTGCACTGCAAGTCCCCAAGCTTTCACAGAGACTCTTTCCTCCAAGCCCCGAGCTTTGCTGCCCCTGTTTTTTCTTCCTGTCTCTTAGGAAAGCTGGAATGACAGGCACACATGAAGCTCTCTGTGAGCTCTTTACTCACACTGAAAGAAGCTTCTCCTTTGATTACAGCTATTGGAAAACTTGAGCTCCCCAAAGAAGAACTGGAAACTTCAAAAATCTGAAAGCAAGTCATATGCCTGAAACATCTTTTATGTGGTCTTGTTTTCTGAATTGACTTTCTCTATTTCTTCCCCTCCTTTTTATAAATCTTAATGAACCAAGATGGGGGGGAATCTTTCAGTAGGTTAACTCATTTTCAGGGAGATTTAGGCTAACCTGCCAACTTGAATACTCCTCAAAAATAAGCACACTGGGTATGAGCACTACGAAGCCCAGCCACAGGTCCTAGAGGGAAGATTGTCTTGGTAGAGAAGTCAATTTGCTTTCCTCATCCACAGTCTTTTGAATGATTTGATTTAAAACTATCATTTTCTAGCTCCTGGTGAGCTTTTATGTGCCCCATGACCCATTCCCTCTGATACCACTGCATAGGACACACTTGTCTGCATGGTGGGTGTGGCGTGGTGTTGTATGAGGCCTTGACTTCCAAGTTTACAAAGACATGTCAGATTTCATCCAGCCACTGAGCCACTCCTACCTATCCATGCTCTTTTGTTTCCTGTCCTAATTATACCTGTGAGGTAGGCATTCAAATGTGCCAGGCAAACAGATGTGAAATGTGGGTTCAGATAATACCCACTGACAATGGACAGTGTTTACATGCATCACCAGATGGATGTCTTCTTCAAACCCTATAAAGATTTGACATGCAACATGGACACTAGTCCATTCACTTCTACCTGTGTTGCGGAAAGTGCTCCTGTGGCAATAACTCTCATGGAGGTTTATGGCACTATATGGAGCTGCACACTCCCACAGAAAATATCTGTAACCATTCTAGATGGTGCACACCAGGGAGGTCAGTGAATAGGATGATTTGTGATTAGACTGCATTTTATTTCTCCTTGAAAATTAAACTTAACTCACCATCCACACACCACACATACACAGAAGCAGATTCACTTGAAATAAGAGTGATACTGAGGCTAAAGGTATGGCAGGCTGGACTGGGATTCTACTCCCATGGTCTGGATGGAAAGGTTATTCTATTGTTTGGTGGGGTCAGTTTCACCCTCAGGTGTTGCAGGTGAGCTATCCCTCTGGTTTCCTTCTGAAAGAGCCTCCTCCTGAGTTCACTGTGCTCCTTGCATGTTTGTTTGCTGCTGTAGTGGATCAGTTTCTTTTGGATGACCACATGGGCAAAGGCTCCTGCAGTCCCGAGTTCCTTTCAGCCGTAGGGAAGAGCAGTGCTGAAGGATATCAGGCCTGTGGAAGGAGGTTAGATAGACTCTTATCATCGAAGTTTTCTGAAGAGCTGGAGTAGCTGCTTTTAGACATTACAAGTTCTTTGAAGGAAGCCCAGCTAAGGGAACTGTGGTTCTGTCAGATCACTGAGGCTATGGGCCATGTTTGTTTCTTCTTCTGTGAGGTGATTGTTCAGGGTTCCCAGCTCTTAAGATTCAGGGTGTCCATGTTCCTTATGCACACGCACACCCTGGAGTGCATGCAGGTTGCTATCTTAGAGGGAAGCCACATCCTCCGTGCTACCTCCAAAGGATGCTATGGTGTCTTTTGATTTTCTTTTTAGCCCAAGGAAGTAACCATGCCCTTACTGTCTTAAAAGCCAAGAAATCATAAGGCAGGTCAGGCTCAAGTCCAGAATTCCTTTGTCCACTTCCTACAGAGGTGGCTCCTAGGAAACATGAACATTAAATTTGGGGGATGGAGCATAGAGTGGGATTTGAGTTGGGGTTCAGGATATCAGGCTCCAGATCAAACTCAGGAACCAAGTCCATGCCCCTGGAGAAGAGGAGACAAAGTGACCTTTCTAACTGGAGATATTCTGTTTCTATTCATAAATTGTAGGTGGAATTCCTGAACCAATCCCTGCTACAGGTGTGGGAGAGTGTGGGAAGAGGGGCTAGAGGCAGGCCTTCCCAGTCCATTCAAAATGTGGTTTATTCAGTTTTCTGGATTAAAATCACCCATTCTCTTAAGGCAATGGCTACTGTTATTGTATTCAAGGTTCAGCATATGCTTTGAGGTGGTGCAATGAGGCATCAGGTACTTCTAAACAATGAAATTAGTTTCATAAGGAAACAAATGGATAAGATTGAAAGTGAGGCAGGGAAATTGCAACAGTGTGTGAAAATAAGGATCAGAAATTGATCTGAGTTGTTCCTGACTTTAGAAAGCACAGATGACCACATACTTAAAACCCATTTAGGATGTTTTTAAGTTGTCTGATCATCTGTCGCCTACTCATCTATCAAAACAATCCTCACCTATTTTTATAAAATAGATGGTTAAGATAACACAAAACCTAATTCCAAAAGATGTTTTCCAAGACTAAGTCCTCTGACAAACTTTAAAATGGTCTTGATAAGTAGGTCTCTAGACCTTGTGTAGGCCTTGCTCACAGCCGGGGACTGTGAGGCCAACAGCCTGCTGAACTTCCTGAAGCTCAGCTCTCCCATTTGTTCAGAAGCAAGCTGCAAAGCTTTTCTAGAATGCCTTGAGATAAATTACCCTTTTCTGTAGAGTACTTAAAAAAAAAAAAAGTATTTTAAAGTGGTGTAATATGAACAAGAATGTAATTAACTCTGTTTCATGACAGGTTTGTTTACATACAAAGGAATTGCTAACCTTTGTAAAGATAGTATGTCATAAATTAGAGATATTGTTTGAATTTAAAAATTTATTATAAAATAATAATAAATAATTTAACAAATATGTCACAGTAGATTTTCTAATATTTGTGAGCCAAAATATAAAAAATATAATTTAAAAATTATGTCTAATAAAGGGGAAAGTTTGGAATTAATTGCTGTAGGTTACAGACTATCAGTGCCCCTGGCCTGGCCCAGAGGTGATGTATTGGCCCTTTAAGATGGAGTATGCCAATGGAGGCTGGGGGTGGGGAGCAGGGTGGACCCTGGAAGTTCTAGGAAACAATTTTGCTACCCAATTATGTATCTGTGTTATAAAAAGGATTCATAATTTTTTTGTACCTTTATTTTATTTATTGATTTTTATGTGGTGCTGAGGATCGAACCCAGGGCCTCGCCTTGCACATGCTAGATGAGCGCTCTACTGCTGAGTCCCAGCCCCAGCCCCAAAGGATTTATAATTGCAAGCTGATTTCAAAGAATCATTTTGACTAGTGTCAACAGCCACTACAAGATTTATAAGTGAGAAATGGTGACTAGAAATCAGCAAAACTAACCTTCCCTGAATAGGTGTCTTTGCCTGGCATTTTGGCGCGGGGGGGGGTGCGCGGGCAACTCCACCTTGCTAAATGGCCATGAGACCTCTACTGGTCAAAAGGAAAGGGAAAGGGGCTGGGGTTGTGGCTCAGTGGTAGAGGGCTCACCTTACACGTGCGAGGCCCTGGGTTCGATTCTCAGCACCACATACAAACACAAATAAATAAATAAAGGTCCATCAATAACTAATAAAAATATTAAAAAAAAAAAAAAGGAAAGGGAAACATTCATCACAAGCCCTGTTTTGGAAAGCAGTATCTCAGTCATTCACTAGATTTGGTTTTTCTTGCAATCAAGAAATTGGTTGGGAGGAATGAGAAATCTATGGAAAATAAGATCTTGCATACTTCTGCTTTTTGGAAAATGCTTTGATTTGATTTGGTTTATTCTTCAGGTAAGTCAGGGGAGAAAGGCTGAGTCAACTCATCCCTTTAAAACCCCAGGCTTAAGTCAAGTCACCTGAGAACTGGCACTTCCATGCTTTCTCTAGCGATCTCTCCGTCTGGGGAATTTGGAGGGCAGGGTGTGCTTCTCACATGGGCACTGTGCCAAGGCAGGTACCTGGACATACCCAAGAGTTATTGCAGGCCAGGATCTACACCTTCTATTGCTTCTTCCTCTTTCATCTTGATACTTTTATAAAGAACAAAGAGCCCCCTTCCAACAACAGACATGGCCCTTGATCTAACTAAATGTGCCCACCATTGAAACAGATGCTGGTTCACTCCCTTCCTTTGAAATTCTAATGCATGACCAGACATAGATATCAAGTATCCTAATAGACAAAATGTTTTCATATTCTGTCCTATCTTCCATGCTTCTTATTTCTAAACAAAAACATGTGGGAAAGTTCTTCTAAAAAAAATGCTCTCCCACTGGGGCATGGTGGTGCATGCCTGCAATTCCAGCAGCTGGGGAGGCTGAGGTAGGAGGATTTTCAAAGCCAGTCTCAGCAACTTAGTGATAGTGATACTTTAAGCAGCTTAGTGAAACCCTGTCTCAAAGAATAAAAAGAGCTGGGGATGTGGTACAGGGGTTAAGCACCCTTGGGTTAAATCCCTGGTATAACAACAACAACAACAACAACAATAATATGCTCCCCTATCCAAATGGTTTCCAGATTACAATAGGAACAACAAGACCTTCAGAGTAGAGTGGTGGGGATGTAGCAAGGATATGGTAGGGGCATGGTATGAGTGGAGCTCTTAGCAGGAGGTATGTGTGAGCCTTGGGTCACCTCAGGTACAGTGGGCCAACTGGGCCTGGGAGCCCAGGATCTGCCTCAAGCAGTACCTTGGCTTTTTGGCGGGCTCCAGCAGCTCGAGGATGCAAAGGAAGGTCATGAGGTTCCGTCTGCTGTTTATTAGCAAAGTTCACAAACACCTGGAGTCAAAAGACGAGCAAGAGTAAGTAGATGTCTCCAGAAAAACAGCACCCCACATGACCCACCCAGTTAACTCTGTATTTTCCAATTATCATACAGCCCTACTGGGGTGACTGGTGTCCTAACTAGGGGAGGCTGGTACATGCACACAAACCCAGCCACTGGTGCCCTGGACAGAGCTTGCATCTGAGCCAAGCCAAGGAAGTTCCTGTTAGAGGTTTCAAAGGACTTTGGGTTCAGATGTTGGAGTAACCAAGGCAAGACAATTTCTCAGATAGCACCTTCCTAATCTGTTAAAGAAGGAACTAAGAAAAGGTAGTTGACTTTTTTTCTGATCTTCATTCAGTGTACACAACTCCTGCCTAAGGAATCCAGTTTGGCCTTCACCTGCTCAAGGCTGATAAGAAGGTGCAGGTGAGCAGGTGAGCCAGCTCCTCTTCAAGGAGTAAAGGGTGACTTGCCTGTTTCTACTGTTTTGTTGAACTGTCTTTCAGGGTGTTTAGTAAAGAACAAAAGACATTTAAAAAACACTCAGAAAGAACCCAAATGTCCACTGATGAATGAATAGAAGGATAAGCAAAATGTGGCATTTAAACCCAATGGAATATTATTCAGTCTTAAAAAGGAAGGAAATTCTGACACATGCTACAACATGGATGGGCCATGAGGATATTATGCTTAGTGAAATAGGCCAGTCCCAAAAGGAAAAATTTTGCATGATTCCACTTGTGTGAAGTACACAGAATAGCCAGTTTCTTAGAGACAGAAAGAAGAATGATAGTTGCTAGGAGAAGCAGCAGAGTGGAGGAGGAAGAACAGTACAGTTTAATGGACACAGTTTCAGTTTTGCAAGCTGAAAAGAGTTTTGGAGATGGGTGGTGGTGATGGTAATTAACACTCCTGAACTTTACACTTAGAAATGGTTAAGTGGTAAATTATGTATATTTTACACAAACACATATATATTTTTACCACAATAAAGAGTGTGATTACATTATAAAAATACAGATGGAACATGTTTATAAAAACTCACCAAAGTGGGGCTGGGGTTGTGGCTCAGTGGTAGAGTGCTCACCTAGCATGTGTGAAGCACTGGGTTCCATCCTCAGCACCATATTAAAAAATGAATAAATACAATAAAGGTACTATGTCTATCTACAACTAAAAAAAAACTTTAAAAAAAATCACAAAAATGTACAATTAAAATAGGTGTGTTTTATTGTATGTAAATTACACATCAGTAAAGTTGATTTGAAAAAAAAAGCCACCACCACACACAACAAGAAAGAAATAACATGTAAAAGAAGAACGATCTAAAAAAAAAAATCAATGACATTGTTTGCTGATGAGTAACATTATTAGAAAACAATTTCTGATTTATCAAGATTTACCCTAATAGAGACAAAAGTGTGCTAAAAATCGGGAATGTCATGCCTGCCTCTTGTGTCAACTGCAGCCCATGTTGGCATTCTGGCCCAGTCTTTGCACAGTCTTCTCTCCTGTGCCTGGTGCCCTGGGGTGGACTTGCCTGATCCAGTGTAGTCTGTGTGACTGAGTACTCCTCGATGAACAGGCTGTCCTTGTGGGAGAGGAGCAGCTGGAAGATCCTGGCCAGGGAGGAGGAAGAGACCTGGAACTGGAGCATGTTGTAATGCCTCTCCCTCTGCACACTGCCAGGGAAGTTCCCCTGGAAGAACTGTTCCACGGGATTCAGGTCAGGAAGCAAGTCATCCTTTGGGGATTTGATTTTCATTGTGACAATGTAGCCATCTCCAAACCTAAGGGATGCACAGTGAAGTACAGGCCTGTCAGTGGGTGGGGGTCAAAGGCAATCACAAAATAAGGAGTAGACTCATCCTGCACACTGGGGTTAGGCCCATACCATTGGCCATCTCTGTGTGTTTAAAACTAGAAGAAAGAAATGTAGTAGTCCTTGGGGAAACCTTTTGGTACCAGTTTTTAAAGGTCTGAATGTGTGTGGTAAAGTGGCAAAGTTGTACTTTCTGAAGTCAAAGGTGGTTGTAGCCCTGTG
This sequence comes from Marmota marmota marmota, assembly GCF_001458135.2. NCBI lineage: Eukaryota > Metazoa > Chordata > Mammalia > Rodentia > Sciuridae > Marmota > Marmota marmota. The sequence goes on along the minus strand of NW_026000076.1, from coordinate 5,439,596 downwards.
GAGATCCCAGGCCCGCTGATAAAGACATGTGACCAGTGCATTCTGAATGGGGTGGCAAGGGCTGACTGGCCTTCAGGACACCAGCCAGGGGGAAGCAAAGGCCTGGGAAGATAGCACGCTTTCTCTAAGGAAGTTTCCAGAAACAGGGCCATTGGTGCTTCCTTCCTCCCTTCACCAGGTTGCTGGTTATCTTCACAGGGAGGATGAAGGATGGTCTACCAGAGAGTGTGCTGGTGGTCCTCTGGCATCTGTATATGGCTAGGTCAGGGTGTATGATGTACACTATCACTGTAAGGTCCCTCCTTGACCTAGGGCCATTCTCTATCCATCTTTCAGCTCCAGAGAATTGATGTCCCTCCACATGGGAAAATGCTTTCTCATCTCTTCAATCATCTCCTCAGTCATGGAGAATGAGAGGCAAAGGAGTACGGGGTCATCTCTTAGCAGTTGGGCACAAGGAATTGCTGACACAGATCTGACCTTACATGCTGATGTCCTCACTAATATCCAGCTTGGAGACTGTAATTACTCAAGAAATCAGGGTCAAATATCCATTTGCCAAATGTGGCTCATCTACTAGACCTTTCTCCCTAGACCTTTTCACTGAAATACACTTTCACTGATCCTTAAGATTAAGCACATCCGCATAGGTAAGGTAGATTCTGTGATGTCCCTTTTATCAACTAGCTGATGATTTTAGATTCTGGGCTCTTGATAAGTGTGTTAAATAAAATCCACAACTGTAAACCCACTCTTTCCCAGGTTAGAAGGCATGTCAGAATGCAAGGGAACCTGGCAATATAATGATAATCTTGTTTTAACTGGTTGTTAGTTTCAGCACACAAACTGTGAATAAGGAATTATTTACAACAATTTATGGGTACAGGATAATTCTAATCAAGACTACTGGCATTCTTAGTAGCTTATGGTCATTTTTCAAACTTAAAAGCATATAATAGTCTAGAGAAGAAATCTGGTTTCCAAGTTGTTTGGTATCCTAATCATTCTTATATTGGTTGTGGCCTCTCATGATAAAGACCAGAGTGGACCTGTTAGGATAAGTGAGGTGACATTGAATCAGTGTTTTAACCACAAGCAATTAGCCCAATACAGAGGAACTTATCAGCACAATGCTTTCTGCATTTGCCTCGGGGGCACCAGGCCCAGCTACCACTAGCAGGTGGGATGAGAGGCAGCAGGATTCTCCCAAGCATCCATAGAGAACACAGGGCCTGATTCAACCCCACAAAAGGTAGCAAAAAGGAGCCACCCCCCCCACCCCAGCTTGCTTACTTGTACTTGAGGTGCTGAATGGTGCCCAGACACTGAAAGGTGCCCTTCACCATGATGGCTAGCCGGGTACACAGCGCCTCACACTCCTCCATGCTGTAGTACAGGAGAGAGGAGGTGAGGCAGTAGGCAGGGACTCCCACCCACCTTCCCCACCCTGGGCATCTCTTGCCTGTGAGAGGTGAGGACCACGGCTCTCCCTTCTCTGAGGATGCTCACGATGGTGTTCCACAGCATGCGTCGCGCCTGAGGATCCATTCCGGTGGTGGGCTCATCCTGTGGGGTGGGAGAGAGAGCGGGGCATGTGGACTTGGAGTTGGCCTTTTTGGGTCACTGCAGCCTCTGCCAGCTGACTCCCTTTGAGCAGCCTGGCTGAGAAGGATGAGCTGACAGATACTTTCTCAGCGGTTTCCCAGCTCAGCAAGATGGGAGAAGGGCACCTGGGTGCAGCACTTGGAAGGCTGGAGGTGAATCAGAGTAAAGAAACATGATGTACACCTCTAGATTCCTTCAACCTGAGAGTAGGTTACAGTTGATATAGGCAATGGTAGAATTATCTGTTGAGAGCCACAGCCGAGTCAGAATGAGCCTGGCATATTGCCAGAGGGAATGGTTGAAAGGTGATGCCAGCGAACCATTGAGATGATGATTTGAGTTAAGCTGTATATAATTGCTGTGATGCTGGATTGATTGAGTTGTATATGGACCCTGCTCCGGGAGTAGGGAGGCTCCGGGAATCTGCCTTGGAAATCTGCCCGGTGGAAGGAGTGTGTTCCCGAGTAGTGTGTGTGCAGTGCCGGTGAGAATTGGGGAATAAAGTAGTTGCTGTGGCTTTGTGGTGGCTCGGTTATTTGTGCCCAGCCAGACTGCGGCATTATCCTTTAAAAAGGCCAAAATAAACAAAACAAACAAACAAAAAACCCCACCAAAATGGACAACACAAAACTACAAGTGTGTAAGGAGAGGAAGATAACCCAGGTAACTCTTTGGCTCCCTCCATGTCCTGTGACCCATGCCCTCATGAACCTCAGACTGCAAGGCCCTGGGCCTGCTCCAGCTCTGGGGAGAGTCATGGGAGCCTTGGATCCAGATCAACATGTCTGTCCACAGGTATCCCACACAGACCTCCTCATGCTGAAGTAATTTCCAACCAGACACCAACATTCCCCAGAGGGGACAGAACTTCCCCATGGTGAGCTGTGGCCCTGGAGAGACTTCCCAGCAACTCCTAATCAGACCATGCCTGAAAGCTGCAAACCAAACACTGGGCTGATGGCTCAAAAGGAACCGTGCAGGGTGCAATCCAGATGAAAACAAACTGCCACAGGACCTGGGACACATTTCCCCGACCAGAGAGATGCTGACTTGCTTGGCTCTTAGGGTTGCCCCCCAACTTCCGGTTGCGATGCCCTCACCAGCAACACCAGTGGTGGGCAGCCAATGAGTGCCATGGCTGTGGAGAGCTTCCGCTTATTGCCCCCACTGTATGTGCCCACCAAACGATCAGCATAGAGAGACAGGCCCAGGCTCTGGATGCTCCAGTTTGCAACCTAAAGAAGAGAATGAAAACCCATCTGGAGAGGAGGAACATGGGCACACGGCAGACCTCCATAGTTCAAAGTTTCCCGTTCGCAGATCCCACCCGTCCAGGATGACAGACCCAGTTAGGGTTACCTGCTGGCTCCTGTCCTCTGGCACATGCTTCAGGAGCAGACAGAGTCTCCTTTCCACTCTGTACCTTTGATACCAGTGTGTCTTGGGCAGCTCAACACTCATCAAGGGAGTGAACTTAGGGAAATGAACTTAGGCCTTACAAAGATAGAGAGACCATTTCTTACCATGTCCTAGACTGTGGCTATTGGAAAAGGAAGAATCCTAAGGTCTCTTTGAGAAGATGGTGGGTCCAAGACCCACTGGTTCCACCCCTCAACAGAGTCACACCTAAAGTTTTGTGCAGTTAATGCATACTTACAGAGCACTCACTATGTCAGGCACTGTGCTAGGCACTAGAGAACAATGGTAAACACAACCATCATGCTGTGCTCACAGATGGGGAGCAAGGACAGACAATAGAAATTAAACAGAATGACAGCAGTGTTTTGAGGGAGTTCTACAGGGAACCATGATAGAGGTATATACACGTGCACATTTGCACAGAGGAAAAAACTAAGAAAGTTGATGGAGATGATCGCACCATGCTCTGCCTTCTGCATTTGTTGTACTCTGCCTGGTATGGATACTTCACTGATTTATCAATTGTCCCTCCTGCTAGACTATAAGCTCCATTTTTGAATTTTCACTTGCAAATAGTTTCAAACTTTTAAAAATGTGTAAAAATAAAAGAAATACAAAGAACATTCATCAGCTCCCCCTCTTTCTCATACAAACACACACACACGCACGCACGCACGCACACACACACACATACACATACACACACACTTATTTTTCCTGACCTGTTTGAGGATAAGTCATGGACCTTCATTTCTAAGTACTTCCATGCATAATTCCTAAGAGTAGGGATATTCTCTTACACAATTGTAGTTTGGTTATCAAGGTCAGTAAATTAACACTGTCATGATATTTATCTAATCTACTTGTTCATAGTTCAGTTTTATCAACTGTCCCAATAATGTTCTTCATGTCACCCCACTCCCCCACACCTTGCTTCAGCACATGATGCAGTCTATTGTCTGTAATTCACTCTTTATATCTCTTTAGCCTCCTGTTACAGGAACATTTCCACAGCCTTTCTTTGTCTGTATGTCTTTGATATTTTAAAAGAATATTTTTTAAAAATGGAATGTTCCTTCTTTGGAGTTTGTTTGATATTTCCTCATGATAAGATTCAGATTACACATTTCTAGTAAGGATTCCATATGAGTGAAGTTGTGTCCCTTGGGTATCCTGTTTGGGGCATGAGATGTCCACCTGTCTCTTGTAGATAACATTAATTTTGATCACTCAGTTAATATGTTGCCTAATTTTTCGATTATGAATTGCTCTCCACCCCTTGCAACCAAAAAGCTATCTGTGCAGGTGTTCTTTTAAAACATGTAAATATCCTCTCTCATAAAAAAATTCCCCTAGATTTATTATACATTGGTGATTTTTGTGCAATCTGGTCTTTAATATGGTCATTGCAAAGTCGTTTTCTGACTCCAGAACTTCTTCACACTAATCAGTTGGTGCTCAGCACTTGACTGTAAGCAAGATCCTTCCCTTCTCTTCTATTTATCTAACAGTATCAGACACAAATTCCTACTTTGCCCCCAGTGTTTTACAACCTATCATGATATTTCATTATTTTGATTTTCAGATTGTTCCATATTTGTCTGTGGTGGTCCCTTCAGGATGGCTCCTATGTTCTTGTGACATGTCTCTTCATTTTGCTTCCTACTTTTAGCACAATAAGATGTTCCAGCTTTGGCATCAGTTACTTATTTGAAGAGTCGTGGTTCCCTTTAGAAGGGAATATTATAAAGATCAAAATCTTGGCAGAATACACTCACAGCTATTAGGGTATTCTTCCTTCTTGGCTCTTTCAGAGGACAATAAACACATAACACACCAATATGCACAAGCATATATGTGTGTAAATGTGCACTATACATGAGCCTACCTATATACTTACATAAAAGCATGTAAGTATTTCATGAATTCACAGTGTTAACTCTAACTCCAATCCACCCCCACAGAGCTCCTTCTTGCTTTTCCCCTTTCTGTGTTTGCATTGTTACTTCTTCCATGATGAGAATGTTGGCTCCAAAAACATCAACACATTTATCCATTTACTTAATCCTATATAACACATCTAAAATGGTTTCAGAATTGCTTTTTCTATGCCACTGTAAAAATCTAAAAAGAACTCAGAACTTGAAGTTCTTTGTCCTCACTGCACCCTGCCCAAGACTGAGAATAGCCGAATACTATGTTCGTCAGTTGTATTAGTTCTTCTCCCACATCTGTATGCTTATGATATTTATTTGAAATAAAATTGGGTTTAATTAGCTTCAGTTTATATGCAGTGCTTTTCCCTTCCATTTATACCTTCTTCTCATTCTTTTGATTTAGTTTTATATGTGAATATGTAGAATATTAACATCTGCCAGAAGCTAAAACTATAGAAAGAGATACCCCCAGAGGATTATTATCCCTTCCCTTCTTCCATCTTAACTCCCTCTTGTTCATCACCAAATCCATTCCCATTTTGTGTTCTATTTGTGAAGGTAAACAGACATTTAAATAATCTTTTATTTATTTTTTTTACATAAAAGTAGCATTCTATTAGTTCTCTTTTGCATTTTGATTTTTTCCATTTAACAATATTAGAAATTACTCCCATCATTCACAGAGATCTTCCTTATTCTTTTTTTTTAATAGCTGCACAAGATTTGTTGTGTGCATACCATAAATTCATCAACCAGTCTACTTTGCCTAAACATTTAGGTAATATCCAGTATTTTGCACTATAAATGCAATGAATAACCTGTACATACGCATTTTTTTTTTTTTACTGTGGGATGTGTATTTTCAGGGTGAATTTTCAGAAGTATAACTGCTGGGTTGATAGGTAAGTGTACACATCTTTTTTGATATGAATGTAGGAATTTTTTTTTTCCTACTTTGTTCAGTGCTCTATCCCTGGCTTCTAGATCATTACTTGGCATCCAATAGACACTATAGAGCATTTGTTGGAATGAATAAATGAATGGATAGTATGCTTTAGTTTCCCATCTCTAAATTAACATACTCCATGAAACAGGCTTATGGTTTGCCAAACTCTTATATGGCCACAACAAACCATTATTACCTTCTCAATTTCTTCTGCTGGTACACCCCGAAGCCGGGCATAAAGGTAGAGGTGTTCTCGGCCCGTGAGCAGGTCATCGACTGCATCAAACTGAGGACAGTAGCCCATATTTTGATGGACTTCAGAAATATTGGTTAAAATACTGCAAGAAGAAACAGCAATTGGTGAGTTTCCTACATAGAGAGAATGCCTAGAGATCTGGACTGGAAAGCTTCTCCCAGGGGGATAAGTAGGCTGACTCTTCTTCCTGCTTTGCTTTAGCAATGCACACCAAATGCACACATTTGGAAATCAAAGCAGGGACCTAGCAAAGAGGCAAACATGTGAGAGGTCATCTGTTGTCCTGTCCCATAGAGGCAGGAAGTCTGTTTAAAATTGCAGAGGGCAGCATTTACCCTCTGGAAGCTGAGGACACAGACCAGTTTTTCCTTTATACTCTTTGGTGTGGCAAAGCCAAGCATCAGCACACAGTCATTGCAGACCTAGGGCTCCCAAGAGTCCTTTAACAAGTCCCTATCTAGAAACAACCTAGAGAAAGGACACTTCATCATGGTAATTCTGAACTTGGGATCCAGGGGCTCCAGCAGGGTTATGAACATGCTTCAGGGTTCAGTAAATTCCCTGAAACTTTTTGCAAAAATGTGTGGAGAGAGGTCATGGGAGGTGCTGGTGTATTCTTTTGTATTTTTTAGTACCAGGGATTGAACTCAGGGGCACTCGAACACTGAGCCACATCCCCAGCCCTATTTTGTATTTTTATTTTAGATTTTATGAAACATTTTCACTAAGCAACTCACTGAGTTGCTTAGTGCCTTACTTTTGCTGAGGCTGGCTTTGAACTCTTGATCTGTCTCAGCCTCCCAAACTGCTGGGATTATAGGCATGCGCCACCACCCTGCTGGTGTAATCTTTTGTAGGAAGAGGGTGCAGGGTTTATTAGGTGCTCAAAAGTTAATGACCCCAGAGAAATGAAGGATCACTGACTTATTGCTTCCTAGAACTTTCTAAGAACCTGTGCTAATAGCACTCTTAACAATCACAATTCATTTCCATTTTTCAGTGGATCTCTCATGTACTTTTAGGACCATGCTCTCTGGGAGGCCCCTTCCTCTGCAATGATCTTTCTAGGTTACAGAGTCGTCCTGACATAGGGTCTGAAGATCACCTTCCCTATGTTGGATCAGGGATGTGGCCTGTGAGCTACACCCTGAGGCAGAAAGGGGCAGGGGCACTCACCTCTTGCCTGCTATAGTGGCATCGCCTGATGTCACTGTGGTGTCCCCTGTGAGCATCTTGAATGTGGTTGTTTTGCCTGCACCATTCACTCCCAGGAGACCAAAGCACTAGGAGAAAAAACAGAGCTGGCCTTGCACAGCAGAATAAGAGGGCCTGGAATGTCAGGCTCCAGTGTCGGTGTGTGATCTGGGGGAGGCATTTGAGACCTAGACTGCCAGTACAGAGGCTACTAGCCACATGTGGCTACTGACACAAAATACACCTAGTCCCAATGGACATTGGCCCTATGTGTAAAATACTCTGGATTTTAAAGGCTTAGAATGAAAAAATATGCAAAATAGCTCATCGATACTTTATATTAATTTCATGTTGAAATGATAACACTAGACATATTGAGCAAAATTAAAAATATTATTAAATTAGTTTTATATGCTTTTATTTTTTAATGTAATTATTAGAAAATTAAAATTCACATATGTGGCTCTTGTTAAATTCCTATTGGGTAGCTCTGCTTCAGAGGGGAGGAGTCTTGCATATACTGATTTTCTGAAGCATTTTCATGTTGGTCTGCAGATACCTACCTCACCAGGTCGGATTCCAACACATAGCCTGTCCACTGCTGGGCTGGAGGAGCCTGAATAAACCTGCAAGATCCAGAGAAGCTGAGGTGAGGACTGAGACAGGGTTAGAGCAGGGAGAGCAAGAGCAAGCAGAGAAAGGTTAGTTTGGGAGAAAACCATCAATGCTCAAAGGTTATGGATTGACTTGGGTGTTCACAGAGCAGCTGTAAGCTCTGAGAATTGTGAAGCTGACCCATGCTGTGCAGAAATGGAATGGAGAAAGATCAGTGATGGTCAGCTGAAGGAGCTCTCACTGAGGTTCTGTATCAATATCCAAGGGGAATAGCAGGGTCAAAGCATGTACCTAGATGCTCTTGGAAGACAAGTTATAACACAGAGATGATGATGATGCCACATATTAGGAAAACAGAGTGCTTGAAGAAGCAGATCACTTGCTCTAGAGAAGGAACATGACAACGTTGTGCCATCTGAGGTCCAACTAGTAGCACCTCCTAAGCAACATGCCTATGCCTTTTTCTTTACCTTGGTGAGTTGATTTAGCCTTAAGATATCAGTTTTATCTCCACCACTAGTAATTCTTTGTCTCTCTTCAGCCACATCATCATCTTCATCAACAATAGGCTCCTTGGGGGGCTCAGCAATCCTAGGGGAAGGAAGAGGACAGGATTGGGCTGGGTGTGTGGAGTCCTTGGCACCTGACCTTTTCTCCAGTTCCCTCACTTCTGCTTCCCCTGGACTTCCATCCTCTAGGGCTTTTATTCTAAAAAGTGCTCCTAACAGGAGGTAGGCACAGACAGAGAGGTTGAATGTTCACATCCAGAGTCAGCTCCAGGATCCAGTTCATGCTGGACCTTTGGCAGGTCATGGACCTTTCTGAACCTTTCCTCCTCCAACCACAGGATGGAGAGAAGACTCTATCTCATACAGTTTAGTGAAGATGAGCTCAGCACAGTGCCTGGCACAGAGTAAAGACGCAGGACCTAGAAACTTATTACTAAGACATTTTTTTCTATGTCAACAACTCAATGAAGCTTAGTTGCTGTCTACCAAGCTTTCTATGTTCTTCCACCCACTATGAAACTCAACCTCTTAAAAACTGCTGTCATCTGGTCATCCCATGCCACCAAACCTTCCATCATTCTCCATCAGCTATAGGCTAAAACCAGATTTCCCAGTTGGAATATCAGAGCCCTGTGCTCAGGCCCCCCGGCCCTTCCCACCTGATCATCTCTTGCACTCACTCTTCTATACTACTGGCGCCTGCCCCTGGTCCCTAGCTCATGCTGGCCTTTGCTACCTTTCACATATTCTCTTCCTCCTGCTGTGCTAAAGGAATCCCCCCATCCTTAAAGGCATAGCTTCTTCTCTGAAATTCTCCCTGACTACCAAGGCCTCTAGTCCCCCCATTTTTTCGCTCACTGGCTATATCTAGCCCATCACCAAGTTTTGTCTAAAAATCTTCCTGCTATTTATCCAATCAACCTATTTTTCTCCATCTCCTGATGCCACCATTTCTATCCAGGTCACCATGGTTCTTACCTGAATACCAATATGGCCTTCTGTCTGGTCCCCCTGCTCTAAGTCCTGGTAAGATCACATCACTTCTCTGATTTAAACACCCCCCAGGGTTGTGTGTTGCCCTCAGGCTTGAGTCCCAAGTCATTAAGATGAGAGGGTATTTCATGACAGATCTGTGCCCCTCCAGATTCATCTCCTGTCCCACTTCACCTTTCACAGCTAATCTGAACTCCTACCATTTCATGCACCATTACTTTCTGGGGCTTCTGTATCTTTGTGTGGGCCCTATCCTTGACAAGAGCACCCTTCCTTTCTCCCCTCCCTGGCTCCTTCTTAATATGGGTGTGGCTGGAAACCAGAGGCTGTGACATGCCTTTTTGGTCCTCCTTAGGATCTAAGGCAGGCAGGACCCACTCAACTGTGCTGTCCTCAGAGTGTGATGGTAATGGCTTATTTGGCTGAATAACCCTCTTCTCCACCCCTTCTCACTCATCACAAAGGCCTTTAAAAGATGTGGCCAAAGGCTGGGCTGGGGCTCAGNAAAAAAAAAAAAAAAAAAAAAAAAGATGTGGCCAAAGCAGTAGAGAGGTCTTCAAGGGCTGAGGATCCCAAGAACAATTCTTCACACTGTGTCCCGTAAGTAGAACCAATTCCTGATCATGATTTATCAAAAGTGTTTGACCCATTATTTCTTTCAATCCTTATGACCCTGTGAGTAGAACAACAGATTAATTTGCAATGAATCAATTTCCTATGGGTCAAAACCTTAAAAAATACACAAAAGAGCAAGTCCAATGGCCGGGTATGGTGACACCAGTAATCCCAGTGACTTGGGAGGCTGAGGCAGGAGGATGGAGCCAGCCTTAGCTGGCTCAAACCCAGCATCAGCTACTTAGCAAGGCCCTAAGCAACTTAGTGAGATGCTATCTCTAATAAAATATAAAACAGGACTGGATATGTGGTTCAGTGGTTAGGCACCCCTGTACAAAAAATCAATCATCAATCCCTGATACCAAAAAAAAAAAAAAAAAAGGCAAGTCCAAACTTGGAATCTTTATTTACATGTGACTAGAATTAGTCTGAGAGAGGAAATATTAAGAAACAAAACACTGGCCAGGTGTAGTGATACACACCTGTAATCCTAGCAACTCAGGAGGCTAAGGCAGGAGGATGGTAAGTTTGAGGCCAGCCTCAGCAATATAGTGAGACCTTTCTCAAAATAAAAAAGAAAAGAACTGGGGAGGTAGCTCAATGATCAAGTGTCCCTGGGTTTAATCCCCAGTACAAAAAAAAAAAAAAGAGAGAAGAAAAAGAAACAAAACACTGTCAGGAAATTTTGTTAGGGAGGGCCCAGTGATTGCAAAGCCAGTAAAGGTCCGGATTACAGAGGAACCTGGGTTGCTGCTCAAAATGAGGTAGGAGCTGGCAAGGCCTGGGGGAAGAGCCTAGGGAAGATGGGCTGAGCTGGGTTGGGGCCGTGGTCAGTTGACCCAGCCATTAAGAAGTCCTGGTAAAGTTAGAGTTAGCAGCTATTATCCAGCATCCAGGGAGGGAGGGTGAATCATTGCCCCTCACCCTTCACAGGCTCCTGGCTGCACTCATGGGGCACGTAGCCCCTATATTACTCCCCATATTCTCTCTGTCCTATGGTAACCCCACTCAAATTTCTAATTAGCAAAAGGGTATACTTTGTGTTTTCTCAAAATTATTTCCTAATTCTTTGGATGCTTTTTTAACCATTGTTATTTGCAATGCTATTGTCTAATTTCAAATGAGTATGTGGTAATTAAATGAGAAGATTAAAATAAAGAATTAAAACTAGTGACATCTATTTTAAATAGTTTAAAGTTGAGACTTGGCTTCAATTCTAATATGCCTATTTTAACCCATCTCTTCCTGTGTTATTTAGAATAAGCCGGGCCTTGAGAATGTAAAAAAAATCATCATGGAGTGGGACTCCTGAGGAAAGAAATGACCATATCAGTATGAATTTCAGTCCAAGACACACTGAGCTGCCCGCTGGAACCCCCAGGTGCAGCAAGGGCATACCATCTGGTGAAGAAGAAGTGTTTCTGGACGAGGAGGTTCAAGAGGAAGTACACCACCCCTTCTGCTGCCATGGCAATCAGGTTCTTCCCAATCAGGTCCCACTGGAATGGATTTGGGGAGTGCTCCTCACCTGGAGATTTGAGGCCACTGAACATCAATAGGGTTTGAGTCTGTGTCAGCTGCCCCAGGTACCCCCTAAAAACCTGGCTACAATAGGCCCAACTGGACCAGGCCTCATGCAAGGGATTAAGAGCCAAACATGAGTCTCATCTTGGCTTTCAAGTCAAAGAGGGAGAGAGTAAAAACCTGCCCTCTGCCCCTCCTGTGACTCCTGAGCCATGAGAACAGAGGCACCCTAATCCCTCCTGGGTGGCAGAATAAACCCAAGCCAACACAGTGCCTTTCCACCCCAGCCCAGGGTACAGATATGATTGTATCCTGCAATCCTCTCTGCCTCAATGGATCCAGGGCCTGTGCTCCATGGACCTTGAATGCCACCCACCAAACCGGGCATAGACGTCTGTCACAGCCTGACTCAGGGCCAGGTCAATGAGGCCCCGGCCCAGGCAGAAGTGGGGGAAGATAATGAGCAGCTTCCTCAGCATGGCGTTGAACCTGAGTAGCGTCTGAAACAGAAGGACAACTGTTAGATATAAGGGCTGATGCTGCCTACCCTGTCCTGAGCAGGTGGGCTGGGATGCCCTCTCAGGGTGGGAGCAGAGGAGGTCTGCAGGAAAAGGACTTCCAGCTAGACTGGCCACAGGAGGGATTGGTCAGGCAGGATGCAGAGGGTTTGATGTAGACATCCTGAAGTACTTACTGGAGGTGCCTCAGGACTAGGCCACGGAAGTAATAATAAATTCGTGACTAATCAATGCCTGGGGCTCCCTGTGTCATTCTTGTGGGTAGGAACTGATACCTAGCCCAGCAGCATTTTCTGAATATTTATTGTGCTCAGTGCTATGTGGGCACTGGGGCTAACTGTAAAGAACATGCACATTGCTTTCCTTAATTAACCCTCCATGACTCCATGGACTACAGCAATAATCCATGGAGAAGCAGCGGCCCTGATGCTGTCTCTTTGGGCAGCTCTTCTGAAGACTTTCTTTGCCATGTGTGGGAGTCCTCCAAGATGCCTGTTGCCAGAAGATGCAGCAGCTGCTAGGAGTGTGACTGGGGTCTCCCTCCCTCCCTCCCTCCCTCCCTTTCTCTTCTCTTCTCTTCTCCTCCTCCCTCCCTCCCCTCTCTCCCTCTCTCCTCCCTTTCTCTCCTTCTCCCCCTCTCTCTCTCCCTCTCTCTCCTCCCTCTCTCCCTCTCTTCCTCTGTACTGGGGATTGAATCTAGGGGCATTCTACCACTCAGCTATATCCCCAGACCTTTGTATTTTTTATTTTGAGACGTGTATGGACAGACTGACCTCAAACTTGGGATCTTCCTGCCTCAGATTCCCAAGTGACTAGAATTACATGCTTGTGCCACCAGGCCCAGTGGCATTTGCAATTTCTGACACCTATAGTTCTTAGCAGGAAAGGATGTTCTTTTCCCTTGTGCTCTCTGACAAGATCCCTACCCTTCTTTAGAGAGTCACTCAAGCAGTCCCCTCTCTCTTAGGCTTCCTCTGATTCCTGGGTTAACTATCCTTTCCTCTCTTACCACATTCCTGGGATTATTTCTTTTTTTAATGCACCTACTTTCTCCACTTAAATACCTTGGTTCCCTAAATACCTTGTACAATGGTTAGCTCATTGTAGGTACTTTATGATTCATTAAATAGGCTAATACTATTCTACTTACTCCAGGCCTGATTCAAGTTGAAAATCCCCCATAAGATGCTTCTAATCCCTGCAGCCCAGCTCTCTGGCCCACTCTGATCTGTAGTCTTTTACATTTCTTGCTCCTTTGATGTTCTCTCGAACACTGTATTATGGACTACCATATATCATGGCTTTTGTCAGTTGCTAACTTTGATGTGCAGCTTGTTTCCTTGCTGGAACAGGAACTCCTGGGCATAGGATGAGTGAGTCACACTTGTTTCCATTCACATATCTGTCACATGGTGTTCACCTAGTAAATGCCTCCCAACTAAGCAATGATAGCAGCTACCCTAAGAGCCTCATGTGGGATACTGGAAATTTCTGTAGCATTTATTGATCAAGTAAGCAGCTTTTATGGGAAGAAGAGTGCTTAGTAAATGGCTAAGTGCTCAATATGTGGCTGAATATGACTGCAGGAGGGAGAATGTTCTGAGTTCCTTTTAGCTTGCTATTTAATTATTCTGAAATAACACACCCTCTTAAGACAGTGGGCTGTGAGCCTGTGGCAAAAACAGCTCTGATGAGCAGCATTTTCATCCACCAGGTATGCAGGCCCTCTTCTAGCTCTGTGTTCTTATCCATGTCCCTCTGGTTTGTGATCTGCCATATTTCTATTATTAATGGCACAGGTGGGTTAATTCCTGGCTCAGTAGCCACAGAAAACCTCACTAGGTCTGGGGGAAAGTGGCTCTTAGGAGGTCATGGGAGGTTAGCTTAGGGCCTCAGCACAGACTTACCCTCTGTTTTCCCAGCAAGGGCACAGTGCAGATATGCTGGCTGGTGCCCACCCCTTGGACTGTGAAGAATTCATGAGGAAAGGAAGGGCTATCGAAGTGCCTGAGGATACAGGGACACCAGCAAACCTGAATGCTCTGAGGACAGCCATGAAAGGACTCAGACAGAGCAGGTAGGAGTGTGGAGTAAAGGCAGCCTTGTAGCTACTGCCACTTCTTTTAGGATTCAGCTGGCCATTTCTTTCTGGAAGGGAAAGTCAGAGGGTATGGACAGGACAAGTGGACTTCGTAGCTCAAAACATTTGAGTCATTCAGGACCATGATTTCCTAATCCTGTCCTAGGGATTAACAGGTGCAGGACAGTACATGGTATATGTTATAATTTGCATAAGAAGTGGGAGAAAGAATATTTATATATTTACTTTATGTCTCTAGAACACATTAGAAACTTGAATAAGGTTTCCTCTGGAGAAGGAAACTGGGTGAATCAGAAACAGGGGTAGAAAGGAGATTTTTTCATTATATGTCTTTTGTTCCTTTTACATTTTGAAATCACCTAAATGTGATACCTACCAGAGTCAGTGTGTGTGTGTGTGTGTGTGTGTGTGTAGGAAACTTAACAAACCTAACACTCACAGTCCCAGAGGAAACTTTCTTGAAAGGGATATGAAAATCTAAAAAGTCAGGGTCTTAGCAGTCATTTATAGCTTGCAGAATAGGCTTAGAAAATGCAACATTCAGAGCATGCAGATCAGCAAGAAGAAAGGCATGCTGGGAGGGAAAGAAGACAACAATGCTGGTCTAAGCACTGAGCATCTGCACATGCAGTGCTTGCCCATGGCTCTGCTTGGCCATTGCATACTCTCTAGTACGCAATATACTCTTAATCAAATAGTATACTCTTAATCAAATAAAGATGCCAAGAAAGTCACACTCACCCGGTTACTCTCAAATAATTCCAAGATGAAGGTGATGGCACTGCTGTTGATGCCGATGAATAGATTAGCACAAGACAAAGCCACATAGGCTGTGCTGGGGACGTCAAACAGGAAGGATGCTGGGTACATCATGGGAATGACCGCCCATCTGTGTGAAATGGCAATACCATGGGAAGTGTTCCAATTGTCATCCTATCAGCTGTACCTAGATAGGATGTACTCCCCTCATGTGTGAGGTGACACATTTGAATGGCCAGAGTCCCAGGGGGAAAAAAAGAGATGCTCCATCCCTAAGTTCTATGCCTCATCTTTAAATGAAGATCATAAGGCCCATCCTGACCATCTCATGGGTCATGTGAGGAGCAAATAACAGTGGCTGTGTGTGTATTTTGTGAAACACAATACACAGGAGGGTTCTTCACCCTGCAGTGCTTCTGGCTCTAGTCTGGATCAGCAAAGCAAAGCTGAAGGTCCCCAGCAGCTCATCATCACCGTTCATAGTTCCCTGGCTTCTGAATTCCCCTTTTCCAAGAGAGATGAATGGAAACCATTGCTCTGGTAAGATTTTACTGGCCCACATAGGAAGGGCAGGGATCATTATTTCCATTTTTCAGATGAGGAAACTGGGCCCCACATGGGTTGTTTACTTGTCCATAGTTACACCCACAGAAAGAGGTAGGCCTGGGATATAAAGTTGCATGATGGGCTCTACAACCAGCTGGACTTGAATCTCTGTCACCCTCTAGCCTGACTCAGGAGCAGCTTTCCAGCTGGAGTTTTCTATTATGTGAAAAGAACCCCTGGGCAGTACAGATGGAAGCACAGAGATGGGCAAAGTGGCCATAGATGACTCAGGGTTGTGGAGGAACTGGGGAGTGACCAATTCCCAGACTCCAGACAAGGCCACAGTGGGAGTGGAAGAAGAGTCAGACTATGTGGATCCCTTACCAATGTCCCTAAATGGACTGGCCTTAGAAATACCTCTATTGGAAAAGTCAGAAACAGAAGCCAGATTCCTGATTAGCAGATGCAGACCCTGCTAGGGACTGGACACTAACCCTGTGCATCTACCACTGCTGGAAGTCCCACCCCACCCCTGGCTTCCCTTTGGTGCCATTAGTTAGGAGCCCAAATGACTTACCCATACAGCATGAGCAGAGCAATAAGGGCAGGAAGATTGCTTGGGGATGTGTAGGCTTTCTTCTGAAACCCCACGAAGATGCCTACCACCAGTCCTGCACTCACTGCATAATTCATCTTGAACAGAGAAGATAGCAAGTCATGAACAACTAGGACCTGTTTCATGGTCTGTACAATGAGGGATGGGACCAGGCTCCTCCAGATCTTAGGGTCTGGGGTTGACTTCATCTGTCTAAACAGTTCCTAGTCTTCCTGCTGTCTCCTTCCCCCAGGGACCTTCAGTCTGTATCTATGAGATGAATTAATTGTAACATCCAACTGGATCTGTCACTCTTTCTAATTAGTCACGAAGCCCCACTGATGCTACTTTCTAAGCACATCTCTAGAATTCAGAAAAACTTAAAAAATAGTCATTGATCTCACAAAGCTCAAATAGATGATGACACCCTTTTAAAAAAATGCAGTCCTGAAGCCATTAGGTCAGACACAGGAAGGTGGGCACTCGTGGTAGGGTTAGGTCTCAAACAGGATGAAAACCAGAGGAGGGTGAGGAGGGCACCCACAGAGGGTTCCAGGGAGAGTGCTTGAGCCCCAAGGGGAAGGAAGGTGTTCTTCCAGGGGGCTGAGCTGGTGTGGAGTATTAGAGCCAGGACTGAAGGAAGAGGAGCTCCACAGAGCAGCAAAAGCAGGGAGAGGGGGTATCCATGCAGGGAGGGGTGGTGGTAGAAATGGGGCACTTACTTGTTACTTACAGGTAATAAACTCTGATAGGTAAATGATTTGGGGTGATAAAAGCCAGTTTCTCACTCTTGGAGAAGGGAGTTATAAATGCAGAGACAGAAAACTAGAATGAGCCTCTGGTGTTGGACTGGAGCTAAAGGTTTTGGTGAGCATAGAGCTTAGTGTGCAGAGACTGAGGTATACAGATGTAAGTATGTGGATGGCTGTGGACATATATAACGTATCTTCCCTGGGTCTATCTACTGAGAAGACCTGGTTCCAATGACACTTTAGTGGCAGTGAACAAATCTGGCACTCAGATCTTGGTCTCTGAGGGCCACTTTCCCCTGAAATGAACCAGGGCCCTTTGGGGAGATGGTTGGTTCTGGGAAGGGGTGGCCGAAGGACAGGGTAAGCTTGGAGCATCTTGTGGTGCCAGGGAGCAGTGAAGTGCTCAAGGAGGATGTAGACATAGTGAAGAAGGCACAGAGGCCAGCTTGAAGGAGCTTTCCCTGCCACACTTGAGACAATCTTCATATTAAGCTAAGTAATGATGGTATGGAGTTATAATCCATCAATTAACACAGGACCCATGACTACATACAATTATATATAAATAAGTAAATGAACAAATGGAAAGTTTGACAACAAACAGGATATTTTCACATATTCAAAGTACTTCTCAAAATTTTTATCAATTATAAAGAGAAAGAGAATAGTTCTGACAGTGGAGAGTAGTTCTGACAGTAGACACCTTCTTAAGTGAAAAGGTAAACATCCTCAGTAATAGGACAACTTAAACCAGAAGCAAGCTGATAAGATGCAAAAAGAACCCAGCTTCCATTTCATGACACTGCTGCCTGGGACACTCTGCCTCACAGGGAAGGCTCAGGCAAACCCAGATTAAAAGATGTTCTGCAAAAGAAATGGCCTGTAATCTTCAAAAGGACTAAGACCACGAGTATTAAGGAAAAAAGAGAAACTAACTGTACCAGGCTAATGGAGACTAAAGAGACAGGACAACCAAATGCAAGGCAAAATTCTGAGCTAGGTCCTTGTCTAAAAAAGATGTCATTGGTGCAATTGGTAAAACTTGAGTGGGGTCCAAGAAACAGGTGGCAGTGGTGCCCCAGCACTGGTTTCCTGAAGTTGACAGTTGTGCAGTGGTTGAAGGGGGCAAGTCCTGATTTGCAGGAGATAAATATTGAAGATGCTGGTGTGTGTGTGTGTGTGTGTGTGTGTGTCAGAAAGAGAGAGAGAAGTGGGGGGAGAATCTTGTAAAGAAGTTGCTCCCAAATGACCCAGATAAAAGTTTTACACTGTACTTGACATTTTTACATAAGCCTTACATTTCTTTTCAACATTTAAAAGAAAAGGAGATGACACATATAAAAAGATAGGATTTAAAACACCACAGATGTGCTAAGTGACTGATATAAACAATAATTGTTCATTTGACGATGACCCCCAGGCGTGTTTTTTTTCTTTTTACCACTGGCTAATGAGGGTGATTCTGTTATCTGGCAGTTCAGCCAGGAAACCTGCCTGGATCTGCCCACATGAGAAGTAGGCAAATAATAAAAAAAGAAAAAGCAAATTTTATGCAACTCTTTTTTTTTTTTTCTGTTTGAATTTTATACAGCTTCTTCTCTCCAGCTTGATCAAACTGCATACAATTCATATTTACTTTTTCCATCATTTGCCTATTTCTTATGTGGGAAGGTGGCTAGATCCAGCCAGGTGGAATCCAGGAAGGCTCTCTGGCCTGGCTGCTGGTAACAGATTTCTGAAATTCAGCACTACAGATTCTGAGATTCAGATTCCAGGCCAGCTTTAAAATTCTAAAGCATCAGGAAGCCTGCCAACACCATACCCAGTGCACTATCTTCTCTCTTCTAACCCTTCAACAGATGGACTAGGGTCTACGTTGTCAGTATGGCTTCCACTCCAGATGGCCACTGTGTCCTTCTAGCTGTATCTTTCTATAGGCCGAGTCCTCTCTCTGTAGACACACACACATAGGTCAACTCCAAGTGCAAATGGTATTCCTCATCTTTTAAAAGTGAAAATATATATATGTATATCTCAGCACTTTAATAAGTAGCTTCTCAGGGCAGGAGAGCCTGGATCCTTTCATGTTAAAATCTCAGGGCCACTGTAACCTCTGCCCAAAGAGAAGCCTGCAGCTTCTGAGTTCCTATGCGCTTGTGTTTTTTTTCACGCAGATGGAAAAGAAAGGAAAGAATTTAAACACTACTGAAAATTTCTAGCTTTGAATGTTAAGTGAGAGCTGCTTAATTAGTTGAGTCAGATTAAAGAAATCATGTCTTCAGGAATCCTAATTTTCAGTATTATTGTCAAAAGCCACAGAGAGGGTCACTTGTACTGTCCTCTACAAGATGCTACTTCTGGCCTCTACCAGTTGATGTGTCATCTGGTGGAGCTCCCAGTGGTCTTAGGATGCTGAGATGAATCAAATGTGTCCTCATATTACTGAGGACACCCAGAAGAGATGAGTTGTTGTTTTCTGTCTCTCCTTTTTTTGCTGTATTGGGGATTGAACTCGGGACCTTGTACATGCAAAGCAGGTGTTCTACAACTGGGCTACACCCCAGCCCCTGGTTGGTGTCACAATGATCCTTGCTATATTATAACTAGGCCTTTGCTACCAATAAGTTCTGACCATGTGGCCTGTCATAAAGTACCCCATTCTAATTCCTTCCTGTTCCCAGAAACCTTGGTTGTAAGCAATGTGGTAGTCCATTGTTGCTCTGATAATTTTTTCTTATTTTCCCTAAAGTGGTGGCTAATCTGATATAGTGAAGGTCTGTCTGGTAACTTTGGGGAAGCAAAATAAAGCTCCTGGGTAGAGTTTCCAGATTTGCAAATAAAGATACCAAATGCTCAATAAGCTTGAATTTCAGATAAATGGCCACTAGTTTTTTTAGTATAAATATGTCCTATGCAATATTTAAAGTGGGATATACTTACACTAAAACTTTACTTATTGTTTGTTTGAAATTCAGATTTAACTGGGCATCCTATATTCATCTGGTGAACCTCTAAGGAAGTTCTACTTTGGAGTTTTTGGGAATGAGGTGGGATTTAAGAAGGAGATTTTGGGTGAAGAACCCCTTGGTCCATTCCCACATCCAAACTATTTTGGGGAAAGCCAGACTCCTGCCTGAAGTGCAGTGACTGGGTCAGAAAACCCCTTAGTGCAGGACACAGAGCCCTCAGTCCATAGTTGTGAATTTGTGATTCACAGCCTTCCTCAGCTCTGGGATCCAAAGCCTTTCTAAGATGATGTCAAGGGACAGTAGCACACAAAGCCATTAGCTGAGCACCTTCCAGCAGCCGGGACAGTGCAAGAACCCCTCCATGTAGTATCTCTTCTGTCAGAGCACACTTGAGTGCCACCTTGGGCCCAAGAAGGTGAGGGAAGGCCTGACACTTACAATGTCCCAGAGGAAGTTGGTCATCCAGTAGGTGATGGCACTCACTCCACTGACAAACTGGAGGTGCTTGGCTTTATTCATCCTTTCCTGAATCAAGTAGAGGACAAAGCTGGCTGGGACAAAGGACATGGCAAAAATCACACAGATGGCAACGACAGCATCCACTGATGTGGTCAGCCTGCAGCAGGACGAGAGATACAGGGAGAGAAAGGTGAAGAAACAGGAGCATAAACAGGAGAAGATGCACGGCAGGCACTGGCAGTCCTTACCCAACCCAGGTAATGGCCTCCAGACTCCCAGTCCCCAGCCTGAAGCTTGTCATTCCCCTGAACTGTCTTAATCAGTCTGGGTCAAGGTTAAAGGGATATTTGTAGGCTGCCTTTCTGTTTCATCATGTGAGCATTTCTAGACAACCCCCCCACCATTTTTTTTTTGAGACAGAGAGAGAGAGAATTTTTTTATTTTATTTTTTTTAGTTTTTCGGTGGACACAACATCTTTATTTTTTTAATGTGGTGCTGAGGATCAAACCCAGTGCCACGCACATGCCAGGCCAGCACGCTACTGCTTGAGCCACATCCCCAGCCCAACCCTTCTTTTTATTATGTTTTTAAAAAAAATTTTTTTTAGTTGTTGATAGACCTTTATTTATTTATACATGGTGCTGAGAATCGAACCCAGTGCCTCACACATGCCAGGCAAGTGTGCTACCGCTGAGCCACAGCCACAGCCCTTTATTATGTTTTAATACTATTTATGGTTATAGAAATCAAAATTTGTATTAATCTTATATACTACAAAACTCTTGTTAGCACAAATAATTTATGTGTATAATCTCTTGAGTTTTTATATGGACAGTTATATGGCTTTTTAACAAAAGAAATAAATTATTGTGTTCAATCACATTTTGGGGAAATGTTCATAATGTAAACAAGTCAAAAGAGAACAGGCAAGCTATACAGGAGCTAGGCTCTATTCACCCTTTCCTGGACCAAATAGAAGGCATCTGGCTAAGGGGGTGAAACCCAGCCTGAACTTTATGTACAAGCCACAGTCCCTGTGCAGAGCTGTGCCCACCTGCAGAGAGGAGCATCTGTACACAAAGGCACCATGTGCCAAAATCACAACCTGACTTGATAAGAGCCCTATATACCACATAGAACCATGACCGGATGGGAGCTCAAAAATGCTTACAGGCAATACCTTAAATTAGGTAGGGTTATAGATGATAAGTTCTTAAAACTTTATTATCTAAATTTTATTTAATGAACACATATTATTTTATAATCACAGAAAACTATTCTTTCAAAATCTATATTTGAACAGCTTGGCAGGAGGTATGGAAACTTGGGCTGAGTGAGAATTTAACATAGGACAGTTCAGAACCCAGGGAGTGTCCAGAGAAAGGCATCAAGGCCCAAGAATTAGCAGACACTCTGGGCATGTTCAGCAGTACTCAGGGTATACTGGGTAGTTAAATGAACTTCCCAGGAGAAGTGTGCACTAATAAAGACAGTCCCAGAAATTCCTCCTGCACATAGTTCTCAGAAAGAGCAAATAGGGCACAGTGCACAAGGTGGATGTTTTTACCAAGTGCAGCTGTGCCTCAGAGCCTAAGCTTGAACAAGACAGATATGTCGACAGCTCCAAAGTATGACCACCTGAGGGAATTAGCAGAGTCTTGGATGATCATGCCTGGGAGAGGAGAGGTTCACTGAGCCTTCTCAGCCTCTGGCAATCATTTTGCATGCTGGCAAGGAGAACATCTGGGTAGACTGCAGGAGCAACTTGTTATCAAAAGCCCAAAGGGAATGGAGTGAAATACAAGTCTACTTTCCAAATAAATATGGAGGAGAAAGCATGGCCAAGCAGTTTGGTCCATGAAGCATTTACATTGCCATCCAGCCCTGCCCTTCATGATTGTGAAAATCCAAAGAGTAGAGGAGGTGACCAAAAAGTTGTGAGGCTGGGGGCCACGGTGGCTTACACTGTGATCTCAGAGAGCTGCTCCTTTGTGAGGTTCAGTGGCTGGCTTATGACGGTGATTCCATGGTCCTCAGGATTCCTGTCCTTGTGCAGACTGGCCCGCAAGATGGCATTGTGGGCCACATTCAAAAAGCTGACCAGGGCATGCCAGCCTTTGTTGTTAAACCACACCTAGAGGGCAGAGGTGGCCTTTGTTAGGCTGTGCCACAACCTGACACCCGAGACTGGCACTAACAAGGGCTGCTTAAAGCAGAATTAGCAACAGGAAAAAGAAGGTGAGGATGAGGCAGGGTTTGGCAGCTGGGAGACATTCCATAAGATTTCAGCAAGAGGAAGGATGGAATTTAATTATGCTGGAAAAACAACAATAAAATAACAGATTCACATCACATGATTTTCTACCTCTATGGCATATTACACAGGTCCAGTACCTTAATATTGTCTTCAGTTTCAAGATATTTAAGGAAATCAGACATTTCTTTAGAGGCCTCTCTGGTGATAGGACCCTAGATAACCATAAAAAACAAGCAAGAGGGTTCTGTTTTATTTTGTTTGTCTGTGACACTCATGATAATTTCTATTTCAAATCTCCAATCTGTTTACATACCCCGCTCACGTTCATCATCTGGCCAAGTTCACTTAAAAAACCAACAAGATCTTCCCCAGTGATGAGGAGCACTGGGAGTTTTCCTCCAATGGAAATTCCTCCATATCTACAAGGCAACAAGGAATCCTCAGATCCATGCAAGGAACCTCATACCTCCTTGTGACTCTCCCAGCTTCTGTAGGAAAATGCGTACTTCAGGGGGTATTTTCTGGACTAGCAAGCAACACTGCGTCCCTTTGCAAACTAATGTTTTTGTTTCTGTTTTTTTTTTTTTTTTTTTGAGACAGGGTATCACTATGTTGTCGAGGCAGGCCTCTAACTCCCAGGCTCAAGACATCCTCCTGCCTCAGCATCCTGAATGCTCCACTGTGGGCATGTGTCATCACACCCAGTTATAAACCAACTGTTAGCTCTTCCCCATTGCTGCTCCAAGGTGAAGGCTGGATCTCACCCTTGATATAGGGCCCTTCTGAGGTTGGCTTCTGCTATTCTCCAACTTCAGCGCTCCTCAGAGCTTCCCTTGAGGGATGTGTTCCAGCCATGCTGAATCTCTTCCAGAGCTCCAAAAGGTCTGGGTCTCCCTTGGGTCTCCCTGCCTTGCTTCCCCGGCTGTTTTCTTTTTCTGAGCATCTGGCCAATTCCAACTTGCCTTTTAACTCTCTCTCTTCCCTCTTTGATGTTTTCCTGACTCTCCTCCACCCCCACGTTTGTCCTTCATGTATTTGTGGTTCCACTGCATGCACTTTATCTAAATGGGGCCAAGCACTGCTGTTCCTGTCTTAATGCCTGTTAGCCCGCCACAGCTTCGGCAGCACCCACCAGCCTGCCTCTTGCTAACTTCTTAACTGGGATCCTGGTCTTTGGCTCCATCCTCCATACTGCTCTGTCTCAAGTGATCAAACTGAATGTGTCACTCTCTGGTTTAAAACTCTTCAATGGGTCAGACACAGTTGCACACACCTGTAATCCCAGAGGCTTGGGAGGCAGAGGCAGGAGGATTGTGAGTTCAAAGCCAGCCTCAGCAATTTAGTGAGGTGCTAAGCAACTCAGTGAGACCCTGTCTAATAAAATACAGAATACACCTAAGAATGTGGCTCAGTGGTCGAGTGCCCCTGAGTTCAATCCCTAGTACCTTCTACTCCAAAAAAAAAAAAAGTCTTCAATTCAGGATAAAAGCCAAATTTGACAGAACAAAATAAATTCCCTGGTAAAGCAAAGCAGAGGAGGAAATCCTTATTTCTCAGGATCTAAAATTGCCCCTTCACTCCCACTTTCTGCTTCAGTGGAGGTATTCCAGTTCCCTCTAGTGGAATTTCTAAAAGTTGAATTTCACTTTATAGTCTAGAAGCTACCCAGGAAAGGTAGTCAACATCACCCTTGCACCCATTCCAGAGGCCTAGTCCCTGAGGGAGTGACAGCTCACTCCTAAGTACTCCTTGAAGATTCTCCAAGTCTCTGGAACCACATGAGCCTCTAGGATGGTTCAGGAATGGGGTGAATTCTAGGGCTGGACTAGACCCTCTAAGACCTAAAATGAATAGACCAAGGGAAGTTCAGGCTTATAATCTGAGATTGTATTTCTTATAACAGTCTCTTACCTCTGTTCGTTGACCCAGAATTTGCTCTTTAAGCTGAAAGCCAAAATAAAAATCAAGCAATAACTATCATAAGTATGACAGTATTAATTTTCCTTCCCAAATAATCATTGGGATGTTTCAGTCTTTAGGACCATTTTAGCAATTTCTGATATCCAGTGTGGAAGCCACCCAGCCTGGAGGCCAAGTCTGGAAACACACAGAGAAAGGACTAATGTTTTTCGCCACTGGATCCCCCAGTCCCCTAGCATGCTGGACTTTCCAAATGGACACATAATCAGCTCACATGTCAGGCTGGTGTACCCAGTGTAGACCCAGAAAACATGGCAATGACCATGCCAGTGTGGAGTGAGGGCTATAGCCCTTACTGTTTTACCTGTACAAACGAGATCCCCTGCACACTTGGGGGAAATTCTGACTTTCCTCACTCAGAGGTAAGACCCTGACTTCCGACAATCAGAGGAAAACTGACAAGATGGGAAACAGGCAGACACCAACCCTAGACCTCAGAGTTCAGGCCCTTTTTCACTGTCATCAATCAGTGAGTAAAAAAAAAAAAAAAATCTAAAATCCCATATTGCAAATGTGCTGAGGAGAGTGGCTGCTGCTTACTGCATTACTGAATCAACTCTGTGCACACTGCTGTTATTTCTGGGCTTGGATGGCATTCATTTTGCTAACTGTTGGCTTGGCCTGCCCTCCCAGCAGCTGCTTTCACCATCTGTGGTGTGTTCTATCATTTGAGTGTAATTGTCCCTAGTTCAGGGCTCTGGTTGGGAAACCAACTGAAAATACTACTAAAATTAGATGCTATGTTTTATTTTACAGTCCAGATGTGTGGGGACTGGCTCACAGTTCCTTAGGATCTCTTGTCAAGCCGTTGGCTCTGATAGGGGATGCTGAAGGCCTTCCGTCCCAGAGGTGGGGCATGGTAAGAACAGCTGCAGAGCTGAGAGAACTAGATACGTACTGAAGGGTTCATGGGCGTTTTCAAGGGCAGTGATAACAGATGATAACCTAGAGTTGGAGTATGGCCACTGTAGTTAACCTGGTCACCCCTCTCCAGGGGCACTATCACTTTGGACCTAAGGTTGTCCTTTCTCCTTTTGCCTCTTACTTTTCCTTCCTGCTTCTCTTTTCTTCTTCTACCTCTTGACTTACACTCCCCTCTCCAAACTTTTCTCTGTTAACCAGTTAAAATACAAGGCTGCATAACTTAATAAATTCTGTGTTTCTGGTAATATTTTTAATAGTGCCTGGGTTAAACTTTGTTTGCTCTAAATATAAAAATGCAAAATGAAATGAATCTCACATGGTATTTTGCTTGTATATATTTCAGTTGCTTTTTCTCATGGATGAGGCCCTCATATTAGAAATCAGAAAACATTTCACTGCCATGGTTATAGGTAAAGTGTTCTGTCCCTAGTCAATATTGTCTATAGGGGCCCAGGGATGATAAGAATCAAAGGTCTCTTCTTACCTGTTTCTTATAAGAGCTGGATACGTTTTTACCAAGTAGTCGGAAATGTTCCTGTTTGTAAGGTTTTGTAGGATTTCAGTGCTGCGCTGTATTCTCTGAGGCAATGAGACTAACATTAATCACTTTGGAATTTGAGATCTTAAAAATTTGTGAAACTGCTGTTGTTCTCCAAAAATTATTTATGGATTCAGATGCTAAGGAAAATATTAGATAAAGCACTGAAGCTATCCTAGTTTCCATATCAATCATGGGGTAATCACCTTTGATTCCTCTTCTTTTCCTCCAAACCATTGACAGGATAGGATGGCTTAAGCCATCTGCATCTCTCCAGCTCCAATCTTGGCACCCTAGTCCAAGCTACCATCTAGACCTCACCTAGGTCTACACGGAAACTTCCATTCTGTCTCCATCCTTGGTCTTCCATGTTCCATTCTCCACTCAGCTTCCCGATCAAAATACAAGTCACACACTTTAGCCACCTTGCTTATCACTCGCCAATAAACCCTAAGGTCCAACCCAATCTCATTGTCAAGGCCCTATGGCCCCCTGTAATCTGGCCCTGCCCCCTCTCTGAACTCACCTGCCACCCTCCCTTTTCCACCCATTCTTTGGGGGCACCTCTCCCTCCTGTTATGGCTCTGCACTTGGTGGTTCACTCTGCCTGCAAAGTCTCCCTGCAGAACTGCACACAGCTCACTTTCAGTCCACATTTGAGTTCTCACCACCACATAGGCTTGTGTTCGCTTCATAGTGCTCATCTCTGCCTGAGACTTCCTTTCTGATGGACTATTTACTTTTTCTGTTTTCCTTGGTATGATATCACTTCAGGGAGAACAGGGGCTTCCTCTGATTTGTTGGCTATTATGTTCCCAGTTTTCAGAGTAGCCTCTGACACACAGCTGTCACACAATAAATTTGTGACATGAATGAAAGAATTGGAATAGTGCCTTATAATTTACAAATGACTTTGAAAATACATCTAGGACTATAAGCTAGTTAGTTAATTTAAAATTTTTGGAGAATTCAAAAATGCACAAGCTTGGCCTCCAGGTGGCAATAATACTTCATATTCAGGTATGCATAGTATAGAGTTTATTGTGCTAACCAACTTGGTAGGCTGGTCACGAGCCTTGGGCAACAGCATTCATTCTATCCAGGGTGTGACCTAGGGTGAGCAGGTGTGGGGGTTGGGGGGCATTAAACCACCATCATTATGCACCATTCTTTCATTTTTTTTCTTCACTTTCATCTCCCCCTTGCCGTTCCCATTTGACTTTCCCTCCTTGGTTCACTTTCTTCACTTTCCACTCTCTGATGGAGAACTAGCACCTACTGGATGCTTGCCGAGTGCCAGGCACCATGTTAAGTGCTCTACATACATGATCTCACTTAACCCTGACACTGTTATGAAAGAAGAATTCTTAATTTATAGACAGAGAAACCAAGGTTCAGAAGGTGGGCTAATATGCACTGGGTTGCAGAATGTGTAGGTGGTTGGCCTAGGATTGGAACCCATATCTGTCTGACTATAGTCCTGGCTCTTGCCACTCTACTGGCTGCTTCTCTGCAGTCGATGGTATCCAGGGGAAATGCTAAGCTTCCCTGGTGGAATCCAGGTTGGAACAATTGCTGATGCATGGGATGATTTATGATAATTATTGTTTTCTAAAAAGTATGTCAAATAAAACACTCCTACTTTATCTCCATGTACACTAGAAGTTAGGGAAGAGCATTCCCACCTCAGGACCCTTCCTTCTCTAACATTCTTTCACTGCTGCTGCTGGGTCCTGAGGTGGGAGTGCTCCATCCTTTCTCATTGGGAATGAACCATCCAGAACAAAGCCTCTAGCCCCAGTCTCCCTGGCTGCTGGGTTCTTCCCAGTGACATGTAAATGAAGATGTTATGTGGCAGCTTCTGAAGTTTTCCTTGCACACATTTGCACATTTTGCCCCCTTTTTCTTTATCCCTTCTTCTATTCCGCTATCTGGAAAGTAGAGTGCCATTTTGCCCAGGATTATGGTGGCCTACTTGGCATAGATGAGCAGCAGAACATCATGTGCCACCCACATGAATGTGCACATGGGACAGGCAAGAGTTGTGCCTTGTTTCACCCACTGTTAGTTTGGGGTTTTCATCACTTGAGCTGAACCTAATTCTAAGTAATTCTTTATCCACATTATTTCATTCAATCTTCATAATAATACTGCAAAATAAGTACAGTTTTCCTGCATTTCTAGGTGAGAAAAATGAAGGTTCTGAGAGGCCATGTAATGAATCCAGACCTCCCTCACCCTCATGCCTGTGCTCTTCCCACTGTACCACACTGCCTCTTTGAGGATTGTTCATTTTTGATAAATCACGAGAGGGGCTGTCCAAGGTCATTCTCTGCGAGACAGCTAGGAGGCCATACTGGACTGAATAGGAGGTGTTTGGTAGGAAATGAAGCTTTGGGTTAGTGACTTCCTCTGGGTGGCATAGTGATAAGTTCATCTGGGAAAGACCTCTGAAGGACACAGGGATGCAGGCTTAGCCCCCTGATCTAGCCTTGCTCACTTAACAGTTTGAAATGTTATTTGGATAGAAGCTCAGGAGGTAATAAGCAACCCCCATCCCTGGGACTGCAGGCAGATGGGACCCTGGCTTCCCGTGCTGGGTACCTGTGGGGGTGGGAGCCCCCCGGCACCCTCGGGGCACTCAGGTAGCATGGTGAGCTTCTCTCTGGTGCTGCACTGGCAGGAGGGTGAGGGGTTGGCTGGTGTCCATTTTTGCTTCTGGAACAGGTGGGTGATGTTCGGGGACACTGAGGGAGTCTTCCAGGGGGTTGAATTGCCACACGGGTACTCCCTCATGGAAAGCAAGAAGATATTCCACAATCAGTTTCAAAGGTTAATTTAAAAATCCCTAGAAAGGAGAAATAGTGCCCAACCCTCTCCTTTCCAGCCTTTCAACTCCTCTGAGCCATGCATTTTCTCTAGCTATTGAGAGATGGAACAAATTAAAGAGGAATTTTCCTTATTGAAGCTTTGAAAAAGACTAAATAAGAGAAGAAATTAAAATTACATTGAACCAGCTGGGCACGGTGGCACACGTCTGTAATCCCAGAGGCTAGGGAGGCTGAGATAGGAGGATTGGGAGTTCAAAGCCAGCCTCAGCAACGGTGAGATACTAAGCAACTCAGTGAGACCTTGTCTCTAAGTAAAATACAAAGTGGGGCTGGGGATGTGGCTCAGAGGTTGAATGTCCCTAAGTTCAATCCCCAGTCCCCTCCTCCCACCCCACACACACAAAAAAATTACATTTGAACCTTTAGGATTTCTGGTGAATTTCAACTCACCCCTACAACTCCCTTCTCTATACTTAAAACAATAATTGAGAGCTGGCCATAGAAGTCATTAATGCCAGTTAGGGTTCAATTATACAACAGCATATACTCCATCTCCCTCCTGCCCCTGCTCAGGAGGCCTTTCAAATAAATTAAGGGGACTCATATATCAACTCAATACGGAATTTTTATATTGAGAAATACAGAGCTTTCCAATGTTGCAGGAGCTACCTGGGAGGTAGTGACTGCCCTTGCACACAGTGCTAAAGAAGAGGCTGGGTAAGCACTGGTCTAAAACAGGGAAGTGGTCCACAAAATACGGAGCAGGGCGGAGGGTGTCCCTCCCATCCCTGCCAACCCAGACCCTACTGCCAGGCTCCCAGGGGAGATATGGTGTCAGGACAAGGGGGCAAAGGAACTCACAGAAGCCACTCTTCCTTCAGGCAGCGGTTGCCAAAACCTGGCTTGTTCAGGAGGACGTCTGCCAGTATCTCAAGGTGCTTGTTGCCAGGCTCATCCATGCTAGACAGAGTGAGAGAGGCTTACCTGGTGGTCACGTGACTGTGACGGAGTGGACAAAAGCAGCCCACATCCAATTCAAAGCATTTAGGGAATGGCTACTACATGCCAGGCATGTTCATAAAGCTCTGAATGCTGCCTAGGGATGGTTGTAGGTCTCCTGGGAATGGGGTGGGCTGCATGAATAAACCTGGAAGACCATCTACACCTCAAAAAGATGGCTCCTCTGCTCACTTTCCCCACTTTGCATTCTCTTTTCTTACTCTCTGTTTCTAGGCAATGGCAGTACATTAACTTTTTTTCTGAGGGAAACCCAAGGACCCCTGCTGTATTGGTGGAGATCTCAGGGAAGTGAGGAAGTCAGAGCCCTTCCAGGCAGCATGTAGCCTAGGAGCTCCACACTATGGAGGATAATGGTGACCTCTGGGAACAAGTTTGTGTACCTGAAGAAGGTATACTGCTGCCCATATATCCAGGGGTGGAGGGTCAAGGCAGGGTATTCACCAAAAGGAGGTACAATGATGGAAAGCACCAGAGCCAAGAACACAAAAGTGGCTGGGAGCACCATCTGTGGGAGAATACACATGGACACACGGCTGTGGTATAGAGATATAAACACAGCCTCATGGTCAGATCCTAATGGAAGATGGGATTCTGGGGGAACAAACAGGGTGTACAAAGACAGGATATGTAAAAGAAAACAGAATGTTCTTGTGGCCATCAAAGAATCTGAATATAGGCAATGCTCAACCAGAGGCTAAAGGTCAACTCAAAGAGCAAATCACATGACTTCCCATTCTTTGAAGCAGAATTTCTTTTTCTGAATGAAAAACAGAAAGAGAAAAATGAGGAGAATGACCTGCACATATATAGTGTCACTGTAAAAAGGAGTGAAAACATGACTTTGCCTTTCTCTGTAATAAAGAAGAGCAATATTAGCATATTCACTGCTATTTCATTTTCTTTGATGAGGGAGGTTCAGTTCTCATAAAGAAGGCTTTTATGGCTCTGAATCAAAAGAAAGGTTTGGCAGGGAGAAAGTGAAGTAGGCAGGATGTAAAGAGGGTGCTGCGGGCTGTGTTTGTACCCACGGGCCTGTTGGGTCCTGGGCAGAGTGAAAGAGCACAGCCGAAGAAGCCCTTGGGAATACCTGAGCCAGGAAGTCCTTGCGGCTGCGAGTGGCGTGGTGGAACCGCTTGATTAGCAGCGCCTGCACGTGCTGGAGGACTAGCCGCAGACCAGTGTTGAGTACTGTGCCCCTGTCTTGTGGCTCCAGGGGAGGCTGCACTGGGGAGCAGGTGCTGGAGCTCTGGGCAGCCTGCTGGGCCTTCTCATTAGGAACCAAACAGGGATGTCGCATGCTGGCATGTTCTCTTTTCGTCTGAGTGCCATCTGTTTGGGAGATCAAATTATTAATTTGGAAAGCCAGACAAGATCTGGACCTCATGTGCCATTTTTCTTGCAACATTGATTTCCCCTTCATTCTAGATCAGCAACAAAATACCAGACCAGGCAGATTAAAAATCTCTTTAAAAATCCATTTACAGTGTAGATTCTGAACAGGTAAAATTACCTGAAATTGCTTGAAAATTCTCTTTTATCATTAAAGAGAAGAAAATATCTCTGAATACACTGACATAGAGATCTAAAACAACTTAGTACAAAAAAAAATAAGGTGCAGAATGATCTGTGTAATAAGTTCATGTTTATGTTAGAAAGTTCATGACATCTTAAGTATATGCACACATAACTATTGTCTAAAAGAATGCATACCATGTCAACAGAGGTACCACTGGTACCACTGGGTCAGATGGGGGTGCGTGAGGAGGAGAATTTCAGCCTTTTGGGTATTTAAATTTTTAAACAACAAAATACATTCACTTAGGGAATATATTTTAAGTGTACTTAAAAATTAAATTACAGTCAACTTCGTTCTTTCTGAATTTTTAGAGGGCACTGAGAAGTAGAGAAACCAGTGAAGTAGGAGTTAGCAGATCTGGGGGTGATCCTGATTCTTACAAGATGCATACATTTGGGGAAGTGACTCAATCTGTATGAATCTATTTTCTCATTTGTGAAATGAAAATGAGAACATGTCATAAAATTGCTTTGAAGATTAAATGAGATAACACATGTAACTATGCTTTATAAACCATGCAAGTTGCCATTTACTTTATAGTTCATAGTGACTAATTGCTATTTGTTTGCAAAACATCTGTTGTGGACATGGAGAGTCTATAGGACCACTGTTTGGTCCCCAGCTACTTTCTTAATAGCCTCAAGTTCTCCAGGACAAGGGCAATTGTAGATAGTTGGATAAGCTCAGTCATCCATTTGCCTAACATTCACGGGGGACCTATGAAGTACCAGGCCTGGGATGTGACAGCCCTAGTGACAAGAAGCCCCAGCCCTTACACGTAGAGAGGTGGGGGAAGTTCTGTAGGTTCACTGACCTCCAGGCATCAGAGTCTCAGTTCTGCATCCTCCTCTTCCTGACCTGGGCTCCCCAGATTTGATCTCTGCAGGGGTGGGATCCTTGTTGCTTCTCCCCTTTGCTGCCTGACTCATCTCAGTCCTCTGATGGCCCCAACCAGACTGGAGCCTACTATCCCCCATGCCCGCCCCCCTGCCCCCCACCAGAGCTGAAGGGCTCTGGACCTGTTCAGCTGGTTTCTGTTGCTCTCCAGTAGTCTCTGGCTCTGAACTACTCTTTCAGAAATGGCACTGACCTTTTGGTGTTTTGGGTTACTTCAGACTTTGGGGACAAGATCAGAAAATGTCATTTTCTAAAACTGAGCTAATCTAAAACAAATGTACTTTGCCATCTGAAAAGTGTGTGTGTAAGGGGGCAGCTAGTGAGAATAGAGAACTGAGGATTCTAGCTTTGAGAGTAAGACCCAGAAGCCTGTGTGTTTCTAGGAAAGTCACCCAACCTCTGTGAGCTCAGCTTCCCTGCCCTACCTGCCTCAGGAGATTGTGATAATAATCAAATAACACAGTGGATATTAGGTGCTTGTCAAGTATAAAGAGTGACTTGAGTCTGAGGTAAGAGGTGACTTGCAGATGCTGACATGAGAGTGTCGCTATCTTGATTAGAGATCACATGTGGTGCTAAGACTTGACATGCATTATCTCATTTAATTCTCTCTACTACTCTAAAGGATAGGTGCTAGTATTATCCTCATTTTGCAGATGGGGAAAGTTAGGTACAAAGAGGCTAAGAACTTACCCAAAACTACTCAGTTAGCAAATTATGGAGCTCAGGTTTGATGTTTGGCCTGCTTCACTCTTAACCTATACCCTTGACTGTCTCTTTGAAATATTCTAGTCTCTACTGACCAAACAGTTTTCAAATAGAATAATTATTGAAGAGGAGTATTCTGTGTAGATAAATGGCCCTAACTTCTCAACTCTGCATGACTTTTAACAAAAATTAGCATATTTGCATTCTGATCTTGGTTAATGTAAGTCTTTGTTTTGGGATAAATTGTATCAATTTCTGTATCCACAAGGCTCAAAGAAAACCTGGTGAGCTGCTCTTCTCCTCCCCATAGGACAGCCCCTCCCCACACACTGTGTCATGATGACCATCTTGGCCTGGTACGTGTGGTCATAGTTCTAGGCAAAACTAGGATAAACACTTGGGATCACTTAGAAGTAAGTTGAAAACCATATTATCATACAAACTGGTACCAGAACTCCTACAGGGAAAAAACTCTGCATGGGAAAACACCATGATGTGCCACACTGGGTAGGAGAAGATAAGCAGTGGCACAGGTAGTCTCAGGAGCCCAAGGCAGCAAAGGAGAATTGCTGCCCATCTTTGCCTGTGAACAGGAGACGGGGCCTAGCAAGAGAGCTCTAAAAGCCCAGGTGGATGCTTCTTGTTCTATCACAGGTGGGGCAGATGAGTCACCTCCCCTGCACTTCCATCTCTCCATCTTTCTCTGCAGTAGAGCCTACTCCACCCACAATGCCTCTTGTGATCTCTGGGTTTGGTTAAAAATCATGAAAGGATTCCAGCCTTACACATGTGGAAGGGTATCCCAGAATTCACAGGAATTTTGGTCCTCACATATTCAAAGTCCATATGCCACCAACTGAGGGTTTGCAGTGATTTTGTCTTTATCTCTCAGGAACCAGAGGAATCTAGCTGGCATCTGGGTTGTATTAACAGTCACCATTATCTCAAAGGACTTTGCTAGCTGTCACTCATGCAACAAGAATGGATCAGAGACCTGGTGGATGAGAGATGAGAATGGCCACATGGCAGAACAAGAGGCTGAGGATGTAGAATAAGTCTGGAGAGAAAGTAACAATCTGACCTCCATGAGAACCCCGATTCATCTGGAATGTTCCTACCCAGGCCTAATTCAGTCTCTCATTCCTTTGTTATCTCAAGTCACCAAGAATACAAAATGCCTGTTATTTGGGGGTCAAACACTATAGAGGAGAATTTGCATGTGTGGCTGTTTTGTGACTTTTCCTTTAGACTTTCAAGACAGAGTCTGGGTGTGGGGAAGAGAGTGGCAAGCCACATACCCCAATACCATACCAGCAAACAGAGGTCCTGAATCAGAATCTTCTGTGACCTTCAGAAAAATCTGTCAAGAAATAAAAGAGAGAATTTGGTAGGCATTCCTACTCTCAGAAAAATCTAACCAGGGTCCATTTTGTCAGGTATTGCTTCATAATGGGAAAAAAATGCAATATGGTCTTCATTCAAGAACATAATCTCCTACAAATGCAAAAATGCAAGCATACAGTGAGCACAACTACGTAAAATATGTATGCATGAGGACAGAAGCAGGAGGAAGTAAGCCAAAAATGAGGATAATTGCCATGCTTGGGTGGGGAATTATGCCTTTTTATTTCTATAAAACTTCACTATAGTGTTAGACTTTCACAGAGAACTGCCTCTTCTGGTACCTGACAGAAGCCAGCTGGAATATCTGTGTTACCTCTTCCAGGGGAGTGTCAGAAATGCCAAAACTGCTGAGCCCCAGGTCGGCCAGCGTCTCCTCCAGCTCCCTGAAAAGGCTGGCGAATGCTCTCTGCTTGAAATTCTTATTTGGAAGTAGGAAGATGAGTTCCTGACCAATGCATTCCACCAGCTTTGCCTCTGGAACATGGTGGCAAACCACATCCATCAGCTCGTTCACATCCCCTAGCACAAGAAAAAAGATTGAGGTCAACTCTATTCTCCAGAACCCAGAAGACTGTGAGACTGTGAGGTATTCCATTTTCTTCCACCTCCCATTTGAGAAAGGGGCATTTGGTGACTCAGTAGCGACTCTTTCAGAGGACTGACACTCATCAAGTCTGTTTTGAGCTAGTTGGCCTGCAGTGACCTCTGAGAGGAGAAAGGAGCTGGAAGTGAGCCTGTTCCCCACTGACTAGCCATGCAGCCTCTGGGAGGTCATGCAATGTCCCTGTGCCAGTTTCCTCCTTTGTTCTATCAAATGTTCTGTCACCTCAAGCTGTGTTATATTGGAGAGGTCCTATCCTAATTTTATCATCTGTGAAAAGGGAGAAATAACAGTATCCACTTTGTTGTGAGGATTACATGAGATAATACACATAAAGTACTTGGAGTGGCATCCCCACCACCACTCCACCAGGTGACTGTTAGCTGCTATAGCGATCAGGACATCATCTCAGGGAAGAAAGCTCTTTGCTCATTCCATTTCACTGAAAATGTAAGAGTTAAGTCAAAGTTGCTTCCATTTTCCTGGTAGGACACAAGCTAGCTATAGGGGACTTATCCAAGATACATGTCTAGAACAGGTGACCAAAATGAGTGAGAAGCCCCCTTCCTAAATTACACACCCCTGCCTGACCTAACTCCTTGGAGGGCTGCATCATTTCCCTTGGGACTGCACATGCCTCTTCAAACAAAACAAAACTTAACACCCAGCTCTCAGGAATTTCAGGAAGCTGAGAAGCCACGGAGAGAGGCTGGGGTGGAGTGGGATGTGCAATGTGTAGCAGAGACTGTGGGCAAATGTCATTGAGAATTTACTTGATGCCCTTGTACAGTTGGAATTGATTTTTTTTTTTTGCACAAGCATATGTTACTTTAAAATTAAAAACTAAATTTAAGTAACTTCAAAGCATGCACCCGAAGAGACAGTTCCCCAGCACATTGATAGGCAGGTCAAAGGAAAAGGGATTTTGGCAACTCAGAACGTGACTCTTTAGAAAGCAGTTCTCTTAGAGATTCAGGGTCTCCAGGGGATTCTTTTCTTTCTTTGTTTTAAAGAGACCTTTTTGGAGGACTTTCACGGCTTTCAATCAAAATGTTTCTGCCTAGCTGGATTGAAAGTTTTATTTTATGTCAAATTTGCAAATCGGACTTGGTCATCTTTGGTTCTCGGGTCATTTCAGACAGAGGCTGGGTAGTTCTTTACATAAGGAAGCTGCTCTGCCCTAGTGGCTCTGTGGGGTCATGCTCAGTGTTCTCTTAGGAAGGAAATGGAACCTGAAGTCACTGGATTCCCAGGAACCATGTGCCAGCCTTTCAGAGGGAGCCCTACCAGCCAGCAGTGCTCTCAGCTCTGGCTGCGAGGTCCATGAGGGGGTATGTGGGTGGCAGGGGAGCCATCCAAGGAGCTACCTGGGGATTAAAAGTATCTCCCCTCCCTTATTTCGGGCACAACTTCTTACAGCACTTCCTACAATTCAAAGAATCCCTATTCTAGTCAAAGAAAGCCTTTACTGGGAAATAAAATAACAATTAAATACATCATCCTAGCCAGATAGGCCCTAGTTTCCAACTTGGATTTTTGGTGGTCCACAGTAACTAAAAATATTAGTATTAATTAAAATAAAATCAAATTCTTGACCAGGATTCTGAGGAGGAAGCTTCAGAAAGCTGGGATACACTCAGCAAGGCAGGCAAGGCATGAGGAACAGTGACATCACCCTAAACAGATGTTTTCTGTTCATCCCAGGCTCTGTCAGTGCAGAGTGTGGGGAGTAAATATTAGCAGTGGAACTCTGGGTATTTCCCCTCAAGTTATAAACATAGTATATAAGAATTGTCTGGCTTTCTTGTCTCATCAGATTTCACTTAGTAAATTCTGTAGGTTTAGAAAAAAAATATGCTAAATAGGAAACTTCATTAACCTGGGATAGTACATTAAATTTAATTTTGCTTCTACTTAGGATTTTAGGGTATGTGATATTCCATTTGCAGAGACTTCCCAAGGAAGGCATGGGAGGTGAGCATCAGTGAAGAATGGAAACAGTGTCCCAAGTTCTCTGGATATTAGAGCTCAGATCCTAGGAGGTGAGGGATTGTGTATACAGTGATGGCCTCCACTGAATCTCTGGGGGTGAGGGAGAGTCCCTGAGAGCTTCAATGCACCCTCATTAAGGGGAGAATCTCTGGAAAATTGGGAAGCTAAGGGGAGAGTTAGAGTATAACAGGAGTGTGGGGCATCATGGAGACCATCCATACAGGCCATCTCTTAGTGAAAGTTCACTGTAAGAGCTGTGCATCATTGTGGTTCCACCAGAGGGCGCTAGGTGCACCTTTACAAGAGGATCTCTCCAGACAGGAAGGAATATTCCCTGGAGCCTGGGTAGGAGGACCTCAGGAATGGAGGCTGCATATGGGAAAGGGCATAGAGTGAACATACGGAATTCCTCATTAAAGGGAGAGAGTGGTGCATGACTTTTAAATGCCATGGAGAATGGAGGAAAGAGGAGAAAGAAGCTAAAAAATAAAAAGATGAGCAATTGCATGACTTTGCCCCCACGCCCCCTTCCCAGCCCTCCAGAAGTACAAATGTTCTCTTTGCTCCCATTCTAGTACAACATGACAGGACACCCCCAGCAACACCAGGTGATGATCACTAGACTAAAATGGAAATACATAGCCTTCCCCAGCCCTTACCATCCAAGACTTGCTCTGGAGTTATCTCATCAATGCGGGTTGGACACTTGACAGAGAAATCCTTAGATGCACAGCTGCAGGTGCCCTACAATGGATGGACAGGAATGACTGACAAGGTACACATCACTTCAACAATAGCATCTCTCTGATGCCAAGAGCTGTCACCACCTGCTTGGTTTGTTTCTCACCACCAATTGTGTTTTTTCCTGCACTGTTTAACCTAATAATTCACTGGAGCATTTTGAGGGTGTAGCCACTATATTTTACCTTGGAGAGTGTGTGAGTCAGGGAGAAGCAGAACCTCAAAGGATCTCTTTGGCTTATCATTAATCAAGTGACAGCTGTAGGTTCTGCTCACATTCTGTTCCTCCCTCCCCATGGACATGCACTGGTCTGTGGAAATCTACCCAAGACAGGAAGCCCACAGCAGCCAGACACTTTAACCACAGGCATAAATAATCCTACAATATAATGCTTGTGACAATTTGAATGTGAGCAATGTTTGTTCTCAAGAGCACATTCATGATAAATTATCTCATATATCTCCACTACATCCCTAAGAAGCAGAAGCAGAGATCATTAGTTGCATTTTCCACGTGGGAAAAATAACAGCAAAAAAGTAATTTGCCCATGATACAGTATGTACACTTCCCAGCCCATTTCTGGATCAAGGTCTCCTAACATGCTAAGTGGTCTCTGCAGGTTATGCATTTTTTTCCCCTTCACAAATCTATTTATTTATTTATGGTACCAGGGAT
Organism: Marmota marmota marmota; assembly: GCF_001458135.2. Classification (NCBI taxonomy): domain Eukaryota; kingdom Metazoa; phylum Chordata; class Mammalia; order Rodentia; family Sciuridae; genus Marmota; species Marmota marmota. The sequence goes on along the minus strand of NW_026000076.1, from coordinate 5,401,138 downwards.
TGAAACCAGTAGTGCTCAAGCACTGAGTCACATCCCCAGTCCTTTTTTATGTTTTCATTTTTAGATAGAGTCACGTTAAGTTGCTCAGGGTCTCATCAAATTCCTGAGGCTAGCTTTGAATTTGCAATCCTCCTGCCTCACCCTTCTGGGCTACTGGGATTACAGGCATGTGCCACCATGCCCAGATTGCTTCATCAATTTTAGGTTACAGTTCCCAATGAGAGTTTCCTTAGCTTTCATTTATTACTGGAATTCAGGTTTAATTAGGAAATGTGAATTTTGGGGATTAAAAAAGGAAGTTTCAGGGCTGGGGTAGTGGCTAAGGGTAGAGCACTTGCCTTGCAAGTATGAGGCACTGGGTTTGATCTTCAGCACCACATAAAAATAAATAAATAAAATAAAGGTATTGTGTTCATATACAACTAAAAAAATTTTTTTTTGAAAAGGAAGCTTTAAACATCTACTATTTTTGGGAGGTGTGGGGCAGTCCCAGGGATTGAACCACAAGCCTTATACGTATTTGTCAAGTACTGTATCACTGAGCTACATCCCCAGCTCATAACTCTTCAAGCAGTTCAACTTTGCAGGATAACATGCTTCCAGGTTGCATCTAACCACCTATCCACAGGTTGGGATATTGGTGCGAAATCATTTCAGTTTTTTAAAACTAGTTGTTTCATTTTGGGAGACACACCTCTGTAGGAGGGTTCAGGACGTAATTATCAAAATCTCCTGCAAATGGTCTCAGAAACAAAGAAGCTGGTTCTGACAGCTAGGGCTCCAGTGGGTAGAAATGTCTGGAGTGGCCGCCCCCCGCCCTGTGTTCCCTCTCACCCAGGATGGGCTCCTTCCCAGGAAGACATGTACCTCACAGCCACTTCTTTGACTCTGGATGTTTTTCATCTTGCGAACCAAGGTTAAGTAGAAGCCCTTGCCAAAGCAGTTCTTCAGGAAGAGTGGCGTGCCTGAGCAGTAGAGTCTTCCCTGGGAGATGATGGCAATACGGTCGCCAAGGAGGTCTGCCTCGTCCATGTGGTGAGTGGACATGATGATGGTTCTGCCTGCAGGGGGGTCAGGGCAGGGGAATCATTGGACAGTCCTTGGCCAGGGTGAAAATTGGGAGATAACAAATAAAAACAGGTACTAATTCCTCCAGGACATTAGAAATAATAATGATATCAACTGCACACCATAAAGCATTGTCACATACATATTTCTTCATCAGGCACAGGGCTTGATTCAAATAAATCACCATGCATGGGACACATTCATTACTGTCAGTCGGCATCTAAGTTCCATGTGTACATTCTCTGGATCATTAAGCAATGCACTGATAATCTTTGTAAAGAAAACACACAAACACACTTTTCTTAATTGGAGATGATGTCATTAAAATAAAATAGTAATGAGAATTTTAGGATGGCTTGTGGAAATACAACGCAAACAGAGGGTAGATCTTGAGTTCACACAGGGTTGAAACACAGTCTCCCATCCCCAACTCGCCATGTACAGAGGATCAAACCCAGGGCGCTTAATCCTTGAGCCACATCCCCAGATGATTTTTTGTGTTTCATTGAGACAGGGTCTCCCTGAGTTCCTTAGGGCTTCACTAAGTTGTTGAGGCTGGCTTTGAACTCATGGTCCTCCTGCCTCAACCTCCTGAGTCACTGGGATTATAGGTGTGTGCCACCGTGCCCAGCCACACTGTCATCTTAATGGGCACTCTGAGCCCTGCCTGCTGTCTCTTCTGAATTTGAGCCCTTTGGAAGGTGCCAGGACAGGGATGAACAGGTCCCATTCTGAGACATGTCCCTATGCAGCACCCAATACCCAGCACACTGCCCTGGCACCTGGTTCCCAGTGGTCACCTGACAGCTAGCGAGCTTATTTTTGTTTGTACAAGTCTCCTTCACTAGATGGGAATTTCATTTAGAGCTGCACCCAATGTTCCAGACAGAAGGACTAGAGGTTGAGATAGGTTTCTAGAATATTTTGGGAAGTAGGCTGCTACCAGTGACTCCATTTTTATTTATTAAAAATCTCAGGAAGTTTTAACTCATACTTCAATTCATAGATAAAGCCCACCTGAGTGTGGTTATGGCTGTTAGTATACTCAGCTGCAAAACACCAGGGATGAGAGAGCAGGGCCCACAGGGAAAGCCCCAGTGAGAGCACCAGGCACTGAGCAGTGGCTGTTACCCGAGCGATACTTCAGGAGCAGGTCCCAGATGGAGCGTCTGGAGTAGGGGTCCACCCCAGAGGTGGGCTCATCCAGGATGACCACCTTGGCATCTCCCACAAAAGCAAGTGCAACGGACAGCTTCCTCTGCATGCCACCTGGAGGCCCAGGAGGATGGAGGGTTACAGGGAGGATAAAGAGAAAAAAAAGAAGAGAAAAAGCCCAGGAAGAGAAAAGGCCAGGGTTGGTGCTAGCATATGGGGGGCACCTTAAATCTGGCAGGGGTTGATGCTGTCTCCTGAGAGGTCTAGAGAGAGTTCAGAACTCTACTGGAGTTGAGGGGAAGCCTTGTAAATGCAAAAAAGACCCTTACTGCTAAGAACCTGATCATTGGAAGACTTCTCTTCTCACACTTTAGTTCAAACATATAAACATCAGAACAAATAAAGTCCAGGCTGACTGCAAGACAGAATTCCATGTGGCAAATGATCCAAGGGCAGCTGCTCTCAGATTCTCAGAGTAGCTTCACAGAGTGTTCCAACTCTTAGGTGCTTTCCTGTTACAAGCACCCCACCCCCACTCCCACCCCAATTCCTCTAGTTTCTCCAACCCTGGACTCCTAGGTGCACTGAGAAGCAATGGATGTGCCATCCTTGGCCCTGTCACCTTCCAACACCAAGCACCTGAAAGATCCTGTGCTTCTTCATTCCTCTTGTGGTGAAGGCCTGTATCCTCTAACATGGCTTCCATCCCCAGCTGGGCCTCCTCCCAGGACTTGCCTTTCAGCTGGGCATAGAAGAGGATGTGCTCAGCCACTGTGAGGCTACCAGGACAGAACAAGGAAAGCAATGGGCTCAGCAATTGACTGCTAGTAACTTATTTTTTATAGAAATAATTCAAGATGACCAAAAAAAAAAAATGCAACAATCAAAATGCTACAAGTTCACTGAGGTATTGTTCCTGATACAAATGCAAAACATACACCAGATCTGGCCTAAGTATCTATTAGAGAGCTTGGCTTAATAGTTCATCTTATAATGAAATATTATGTAAACATTGCAAATTAATTTATAAAGGAACACGTAATGACATGAAAAGATATTCATATCTTAGGTTAAAAAAAGCAATCACATTTCTAAAAAAGTCAGGTTACAAAATTATATGCATAGTTTTTTTCTTCTTTATAATTTCAAAGAATGTATATATGTCTATGCATGTGTAAGAGAATGTTTTGGAAAATTATACACCCAGGTGTTAACCATAGTTGTCTCTGCATGGTGAAATTACTGGTAATTTTTATTTTCTTCTATTTGTTTAGCTATCTTTTCTTACTTCTTCCCTCCCTTTCTTTCATATGACTATATCTAAATATATACTTATTTATATGCTTTCACACTATATCTAACAATATATAGATTTTTAGATAAGAAATAAAATATATTTTAATTGAAAAAAATTTAAAAAAGAGTGCTCCAAATGTTCTGAAAGTCAATCCTTAGTGCCCTGGTTTAGAAGAAGAAAAGGAACCAGGTTCTCCTCTCTTTGATCCCCGATGGGAAATACTTCAGGGCTGAGCAGGGGGCCCAGCCACTGTCATAAAGAAAAGAGTGTCACTCTTCTGAGGGGAGAGACCTCAACTCTGAACACCAAAGGCACAGTCCCATGTTCAGAGGGACAATTCTCAGTGCAAGCCAGACAAGAACCTTGAACAAAGGGGACATCAGCTAAGAGCATCACCACATGTACCCAGACCAGGCGCCCTGGGCGAGACTCTAGAGAACATATGTGCTGGGGCGGGAGTGAGGATGGGAGATGGAGGCATCTCACCCCTGTTTTTCTTACTGTTGGAACAGGATATTGTGCTGTGGACACATGCCGAGGCTCTGACGGACTGCATCCAGGCTGGTTTCAATGTCCTTTCCTGCAATGAGCACAGTCCCTGATGTCGCCGGCAATAGACCTGTCAAGATGGACCTGCAGAATGCAGGAGCAGGGGTGGAAGAGATGGTCCTTAGGAACTTGCATTGGGAGAGCAGCCAGTGTGAGGGGGTCCTCACCAGGGTGAGGACTCTCATGGTTACTCCTGCTCATGTCTCTGAATCAAACTCAGGTTCATCATTAGCAGCAGGACCCAAAGTTTCCCATACAGAGACTAGCACCAGTGTGTACATCAAGGCCCTAATGCAGAGGAGCAAAGAACGAAGGCAAATGTGGCCCTCTGCTTCCCCTTATCCCCTGGAGCTCCCTGGAAAGCACTAGTGGACTTCGGGGATTCTCAGCCTCAGAACATTTACTTGCAGGCCTTGAGCTCCCCCAGCTCTAATTCAGCCCTCAGTCCCTGGTGCCAGAGGAGCTCAACAAAAGTTTTTCGGTGTATAGCTTGCTGCTCTGCGTTCTGGGTGAGCAGTTGTTGATATCGACAAGCTAAGGTGTCACCATTACAAGACCAGGAAGGCCTTAATGAGGTGAGAAGCTGGCACATCTAGGCATTCACTGTACCAGTTGATCAATTGACTGAAGCCAGATCACCACCAAAAATACCATCGTTGGAGCCAAAACACAAAAAGTCTAAAAGCAATGATGCATGTTTTTTTGTAAAGTGGGAAATAATGGCCCCCATGTGCTGAGGTGCCTGGTCTGGGTACATTAGAGTTAATACATCTGATGCATTTAGCACAGCACCAGCATTAAGAAAAACTAAAAAATATCATTACCATTTTTAATAAACACTGTTTCAACCCCAGGGGAAACTGTATTTCTGCAGCTGATGAAGTAATGTGTTTTCCTGGGAGAAGTTCTGGGGTTCTGTCTGAATAATATGTCCAGCTCTCTGACCATATTAATTAATAAGAAAAGAAATCAGACGATTTAGTGCCGCCACACCCAGCTCTGTTCCTGAGTTCTGATAAAATCTCAGGCTATCTGAATTTACACTTAGAAGCTGAAATCTCTGTCATTCAACCACTAGAGGAAAACAGAAGCAAATATAATGGCACCAGCCCCACATTCCATTCACACAGAACAGCCCAAGAGCACATTCCTGTGTAGGGTGTACACTTGCTATTCCTTCCTAGGCCTCTGCAAGAAGCCAAGGATTTAAGACTGCATATCACATGGGCTGTTGTCCTGAGAGGTCTGCATAGGAAAGCTTGGTGGCTGTGTTCTCCTCAGCAGATGGCACTTGGGCCACTTAGAGAAGTGTGAGGTTCATGCACAGCCCTGTGTCTTGCCTGGATTTGGCCTTCAGTTACCAGGCTGCTAGCCCAGGTCCATGTAGAGACTGTGTCCTTTGTACTTTCTCTAGAACTGGGACCAGCATTTATTGGGGGCCCCATGCTGATATTGAAACCTACCTAATAACTGGCAGGAAAAGGAATAATCCTTAAAAATAAGTCTTGCTCTACAGACCCGGGGCATGGGATGGCGAGGGCCATAACACTATTACTATCATGGATGATAATGATGCTGAAGAGACTGGAGAGAGGGGTGTTAGAGTCTGTAAACAAGTCAAAAATAACACCTGGCATTTTGCCAGGGGAATGTTAGAGTTGGTAAACAAGTCTGGATGGTGCCTGGCAAAATGCCAGAGGGAGTGGTTTGAGAAGTAACAAAAGCGAGCCATTAAGTGTGGAGATTCCTTATTAGTTGACTGCTGTATCTAGTTTATGCTAATTAGATAAGC
>NW_026000076.1:5302747-5394466 GCF_001458135.2 Marmota marmota marmota | reverse complement strand
CCTGGCTCATGTCACCATGTAACCATTATACTCAGTGCTTCAGGAAAGTCCCCTAAACTCTTAGAATGTCCAGTTCCCTGGCACACAAAGCAAGCACTAAACTAACTCTGTTTCCCTCTTGTTGCTATTTAGGAAGATCAAATTAAAACCAAAATGTGAGTGAGCTTTGACTATTGAAATATCCTTTACAAATTCTCAGGGCCAGAAATATAAAGTGAATTTTGTCAGTAAAACTCAGTGAGAAAGAGTAGATTGCAGCTAACAGGGGAAGAACAAAGCCAAAAAATGGCAGGGTGGTGTGGTCTCTGCCAGAAAACTCACAAGGTGGTGGTTTTCCCTGCTCCATTGTGACCTAGGATGGCGGTGATCTGGTTCTCATAGAAGGTAATGTTTAGACGGTCCACTGCTGGTCGGGTACCAGGCTCAAAGATCTTTACCAGATTCTTCACACATACCCCAGGAACCAGCCCTGGAAGCTCACGTTCAAAGAAGGAGTCTTGAGGAAAACAAACAACATGATATAAACCCAGTGCCATACACGCTCCTCACGGTTCTTTCTTCAGACCACTGTCTTCTGCCTATAATTTCCCTGCCCTACCCCAACCCCGTCCTTGCTTCAGCTATGACCTTTGTAAGGAAAAGCAGAATAACAATGAGATAATAGTATTGAACATTTATTTAGCACTTATTCTGTGCCAGGCACTGTTTCAAGTGCTTTCCATGAATTACTTCCTTTCACACTTAAAACAGCCAGCCCCTCCTGGTAGATATTACTAGGCTCATTTCTATAGGTGAGGAAACCCAAGACAGACATCAAAGTGTCCTATCAAGGTCACAGGGCTCAAAAGTGGCAGAGCTGGGATTTGAACCCAGAGCCCATGTTCATCCTAGAGCATCCATGGTCCATGCATACAGTTAGCCCTAAGCTCTGTCTTCAGTCCCAGACCCTTGTTTCCAGTGGTCTGTGGGATTCCTCATGGATTTCTGGTAGCAGCTCAGACTCCTCATATTCTTCCCCAGACAATGGTTTCCTTCAGACTCCCCCATGTCCATTCCTGGAGGCACCATTATCCCAGACAACCTTGGCTTGAGTCTTTGAGTCCACTTTGACCACAGCTGACTTCTTGCTCCTTGGAACTCCAGGATGGGCCACGCTTCCTCAGCACTGTCCCTCAAGCCTTGTCCTCCTTTCTATCCTCTCCAATGTAGACTTATCATGCTTTGCCCTTGTCCCTACCCACAGCCTCATTCTTCTTGGTTGGTGCAGGGTGTTTAACTCTATATAGCACACTTCACTAGTTGTCTGAATATTGTAGGTCTAGGCATTTGCTCTCTGCAAAATTAAAAACAACAACAACAAACAAACAAACAAAAACCCTTGCTTCTTCTCTCTGTGCCTCCTGGCCTGGCCCGTAGGTGAGTTGGAACCAGTCTCCAGTCTCCCCAGCCCCCAGTCTCAGCCTTGTCATATACTCTGGGATGAGGGTCTTCCAGAGGCACTGTTGCCTGCAAAACAGCTCTGTGGGGGGAATTGCTGGCTTCTGACTTTAGCTTTGTGAAATGGTATCTGGGGTATGTGGAGGCTGGATCTTCTATAGCAATGTCAGGCCAAGTCAGAGGCTGTGTTCCTCTTTAAGCTCTAACATCCCCAGAGAAATGCACATGCTTAGGGTTGAAAATCCTTGGGAGAAACACAGAATTGATTCAGAGGGAAGATAGAGCAGCCAGAGCCAGGGACACAGACTAATGAACCTGGCCTTTTAGTCCAGAAAAGATTAGGTAACTTCCACTGTCAGGAAAGGCTTTTGATTGTTTGAATGAATGGGCTTCTAGATTTGTAAATCATGAAGTGCAGTAAGCTCCGCTAGACTCTTTCCCCCTTCACACAGAAGCATTTATTTTTGTCTTTCTTTATTGCTCATGTCTGCTTAAAGTCCCAGTGACCCAAGTCATTGTTCTTGCTAAATCCTTGGAAGTCAGCATATTAATGCAACTCACTTGAGATCTGCCTAACAAGGGCACAAACACACTACAGATTCGGGATTTGCTTTCTCCAGGAAATATGCATTAATGTCTGAGCTGAACAATTCATTCCCCACACGTGCACCTGGACATGAGGTTCAACAGTGGTCAACAGAGGGAGTTGGTTTCCTGGGCTTCTTTTCACCCATCCTGAGCTGTTTTGCTCTGGCCTTTAAAGGGTGCACAGCCTTTCCCTTGCTTCTGCTCTTTATTAGGGTTTTACCATTCTTTCCTCCTAGGTGGTCCGGATCCTCCATTTCCTCGGTTAGGGGTTCAGTCTTTTCCAGGGCCCTCTCTTCTCTGGTTGAACACCCTGCACCAACCAGAAGCCAGTGTTACTGTCCCAGTGAGAGCTGAGAATCAGCAGGGACAGGAAAGGAGGGGAGATGTAGGGGGAGCAAGTGAGTTTTCCACCACAACAGGAAAACAGTCCCCTTAGAAGGCTGAGCCAGTGCCCCTGTGAGACCAGCCCCTGCAGGCCCCCTGGTCTGTCCTACTGAAGAGCTCCAGCCTCAGCGTGCAATCTCTGCCAAGCCCAGGGGCGTTCTGGAATTAGAGTTTCAGAATTAGAGTTTCACCTCATCCTCTTGCTTTTTCTTTTTCAGTGGTGCTGAGGATGGAACCTGGGGCCTCAAGCATGCTAGGCAAGTGCTCTACTGCTACCCTGCCTCCTTCATCCTTTGAGTGTGCCAGGGAGGGCCTACAATGCCAGAAATGGATTTAAAAACCAAAACCAAAACCAAGATTGAATTTGGAATGGGTTAAATTTCTTTAGCCCACCACTGGTTGTTTTCATTACAATCCAAAACACGTAGATATCATGATGAACCTCTGGTAAAAGTCCAATCAAGTTGATAAGATGGGCGGCCAGCTTAAATTGAGAAACATCTCCTCTGAGAAATCCACCATAAGGGCATTCAGGTGTCTTAGGGTTAATGGTAGGTGGAGTCTGGTGGGGGTATAAACCTGGACAAATTGTGACATGTGGTATATACAACACACACACACACACACACACACACACTTTTTTGGTGCCCAACGTGGGGCATTTGTAAATTGGGCATTTGTTCTCAAAGGGCGTCAGGAAATCCTGGAAGGGGAAGACAAGCAGAAAAGCTGGGCAAATTGAGAGGAAGCAGGAGAAGAGGAAGCCACTGCTGCCAGACCTCAGGACCCTGGCCTCAAGTGCAGATGGATGAGCGGTTTTCTAAATGCAGAAGCCACCAGGGCCCTGGCACAACCCCTCTGTAGATCTGGAGGGGCATGCAGGTGTGGGAGACCATCCTTGCACGTGACTGGGTCACACTCCCTGGCTAGGTGCTGAGGCGCTCAGTCGCAGAAATGTGGCAGAGCTTTCCCCACCCTTCTTGGGTCCGAGGGTCGGGGTCTCCTGCATGGGTGTGTCTTGCTATAGCCCCATGAGTGAAGCTACGCTCACCTGTTCCTTTATAATATAACCCCTTGCTCTGTTTAGGATAGAATCTTCCATGCAAGTGCCTTATATGTGTCCCCTTCTCTTAATGTGCCCTTGGGTGTGGCCTACCCAGGTGTCAGTCAACCTGCTGACAGTGGACATAATGAAGATAGACTCAGCTCCCTGAAACCTGACCCCTTGCTTCATTTAAATAGCTTCTCCTCGATTAACATTAAACAGGGACGAAAGGTGGGAGGGAAAGGGAGAGAGAAGGGAAATTGCATGGTAATAGAAGGAGACCCTCAGGGTTATACAGTGGAGGAGGTAGAGAGAGAGGAGGGGAGGGGAGGAGGGAGGTGGGGAGGGGGGAGGGTGGAGGATGGGAAAGGCAGGCGGGAGCATCAAACAGGACACTAGGAATGGCAAATTTGTAATCAAGTGGATGTGAAACTGATGTGGATTCATGGGCTATCTGTGTATGGGGTGAGGGGGGAGGTTCATAACCCACTTGAATCANAAAAAAAAAAAAAAAAAAAAAAAAAAAAAAAAATAAATAGCTTCTCCTCAATAAAAGGGGTCAGCACATGCTCTCGCTTTCTCTCTTCCTGCGGACCTTAAGGTCAGAGGAGCTGTCACAGCGACCCCAAACAAAAGGTATTTGTGTCTCTTGGGTGGTTATTTTGCGCAGCCCAGTCAGCCCAGTTTTACTGGAGTGACCCCTGAGCCTTTTAGTCGTGAAAACAGAAACCTGGCAATTGGTGCCCAACGTGGGGCGAAAGGTCTGTGTCCTTAAGCGGCTGTGACAAAAGCGACAAACGCTGGCTCCTAAGGGAAGTCCAATTTAAATATTAAAGAAAGTTAGTGAGTTTGGTAATTCTCTCCAGAAGTAAAGCATGCTTAGGATTGCAGAGTTTTGTGGGCAGAATTGTAGAAAGTAAGTGAATTAGACAAAAGGAAAATCTGTGACGTTAAAATTTTTAATATCGGGGTATAATTGTTGAGATTCTAAATTCAGATGATTAATGGGCTATATTGTTGAGTTAAGTCCTCTCCATGGAAAGAGCACTTTTATGGATTTTTTAAAATTGTTTTTGTAAATCTTTATAAAAATTTTTTTGTGGGGGGCTGGGATTGTGGCTCAGCAGTAGAGTGCTTGCCTAGCACAGGCGGGCGGGACCTGGGTTCAATCCTCAGAACCACATAAAAATAAAGACATTGTGTTATGTCCATCTATACCCTAAAAAAAAAAAAAAAGATTTTTTGGCCTTTATGTTCTAGAAGTTTGCACTAGGAGAGTGAAAAAAAAAAGGGAAAAAATGTTGTGATGTTTACCTTGAGAGAAATAGTTTCAATTTTCTTTGTTTTTGTGAATACTCAGAAAGTTCGTACTGACCTCTTTGCTACATGATTGTTCTGTGCATCAGAATGGCTGTGACTCAGCCGCTGGGGAAGAGAGACTTTAGCTGCTGCTCCCTGCACTATGGGGTCCTAGCCCCTGAAGCCAGCAGTGCTTTTAACCCTTAAATGACTTGACCTGAATGCAGAACACAGACTAGCTTAAGATCTGATAACGCTGGCGTCTGCCACTAAAAAACCTTTGAAACACCCATGTGCCACAGAAAAAAGTGCAGGATGCGGGAATACACAGGCTGCAACCACAGGTTGCAGAGGCAAAGCAAGCTACTACCATTGAGGATCTTGGCCAGGCGGGGGAAAATGCAGACAAAAAAAACAAAACAAAATGCAATTGGCTAGGAAAACTTGGGGAACTTTTGCCCCGACAATGGGCAGTGGACTCCATGGTGTTTGTGTCACCATGGTAACCACGAGGTGCCTGGCCAGGGAAACTGGCTTCCTGATCCCACTTCCCACACCTTTGGGGGCTTCCGATTGGTTCTTCCACAGTCACTCAGACAGGACTTCTGGTCCCGCCTTCCAGCCGCTAACCTGTACTTACTGTTTCAGATTGCTACTGGAGCTACTCAGAGCCTGCATTTTTAAAATGCCTGTAAATGCTAACGAAAGATATCTTTTTCAGAAAAAATTTAATTCCACAGGTTTCTATGTTGCAGCCCTAAATTTAAATTAGTTCTGAGTTAAATAACCTGACTTTTCTTATAGTTGTGTTACTAAATAATGTTCTATTGATGAGAGATATCAAACATGGTTCTTTGTATTTAACTTTTAATTTTGGAGGTTATGGGGATGCATTTGCTCGTCACAGGAACAAAAGCTGGCAATGTTCCTGTGATGACCAAAAAATCCTTATTCTCATTCCTAACTATAAAAAATAAATATGTATATACGAGGATCTTATTTCAATTACATCAAGTGACGTCACATAAAAGAGTGCACTCCTAGGTAAAAATAAGTTGAAATGGATCCAAGTATTTTAAAAACCACATGGTTACATAAAGTTAATACAATTATAAGTTATGTCCTTATTCTTAATATATATTTTTCTTGGCATTCAGATAACCTATATTTGTTAATCTATAAAATATTTAGCACATGTCTAATTGTTTAGTTTATATATATTTGCCTAATTGTTTTTCTTCAACAGAAAACCCATAATTTATATGTTTTATACGTACATTTATCAGGTACTCTGCCTTTTAGAACAGATATTTAAGATAAATGTGTTTGCTCTAAATTTGCTTTTAAGTAAAAATACAATCTTCAAGTAGTTTATAATTTTCAAAGTTATTGTACAAACTCATAAAATGATAAACAAATATAATTCTGTCTACAAAATATCTAAGGATTTTGACTTAAATATTTTCTTGATATTTCTTATCAAAGTACAATAATTTATTTATAGATTCTAAGGTTTTCAAAAATTGTTCCAAAGTACAACCAGAAAAAAAATTCTAAAAGAAAAAGATGCTTCAACAAAAAGAAAACACACATTGGATCCTAAAAAAGAAGAAAAAAATCATCTTTGGATAAAACAAGGTCTTTATATTCTAGATTTTAATGATAAAAGTATTTTCCTAAATAAGAAGATTTTTATATTATTACCTAAACAGATGATGTAAAAAGTTAGAACAATTAAAAAAGGGATTTATATATACTAGACTGACTATAAATTTTTAACTGATTAATTCAAGGATATTTCAGGCTATTTTCCTAATTTAACTATACTGATATGAGCTAAGATTTTGTCCATATTTTGTCATGATAAAACTTATTAAAATGTTAAGTTTATTTCTTTAAAAAAAGGTCTTTATTGCCTAATAATTCTTGCTGTTTAAGACAAAGGTTAATTTTGGTAAATAAATTCACATCGTTGATTAAACACTAAATAAATTAAACTGCTAACTTAGATCCCAATTTTGACAACTGTTCTTTAAGACTATATTTAATTGATTCTAAGACACAAAGACACTGTTGATTTTTACATATTTTGTTTGTTAGATAATTATAAAATTTAAAAAAAAATTTTATAAGACTCAAGTTCTCCAAATTAAAGTCATATGTTAATTTTGACCAATAAAGGTTACAAAGTTTAAAAATTCATTAATATTATGTAAGTTCTCTGACTGAACCTATTATGTATAAAAATTCAGTAAGATTTATGTACTACTCCCTACCTAAAATATAACTACTCCCTACCTTAAAAAATAACCTTAATCATATTTTTTAAAGGCAATTAAGAGATACCTATTTAAAGGATAATATTCTAAAACATACAGATATTTTAAAACCTTCTCTCAAAAAGAGATTGAGGATTCTTTCTAAATTGTTAGGAAGGATCGACTAGTCTATATTGGGAATTATAATAAGTAAAAGATAAATCTATTCTTCTCATTTAAATACTTGTACTATTTATTATCTATAACTTAAACTAATGATACTATGACTTATGCCAAGCCTTTACTCAATTTTATTAAATAAACAAAAGGGGGAATACAGGACTCCAGAGACGCACATTAGATTTTACAAATATTTTAAAGTTTTTTCTTAAATGGTAATATTGAGAGTCTTAATGCTACCTAACACGACTCAGTGAATTATATCAGATATCAAAGGAAAGTTTAAACCAGTCATCATGATAATGACTGAGAAACCTGGCTCAGGAAGGTAAATTTCCAGCTGTAGAGTTTACAACCATGCAGCTTCACGAGCTTGTCAGGTAAGTAAAAATTATGAAAAGACTTGTATGAACCCATTTCCCAGGTCCACCTTTAATGTGTCTTACAGTGTGGACTGGAAAGTCCACCCATAAAACTAGATTAATTGTCCTGACTGTAATGGTCAGTTATACCTATATATTGATTCTGTGGTAAACAGACTGACTGGAAGTGTCTTTTGAGAAAAAGACAGTGTTGAAATAAAGGATCGTTCCACATCCACATGGATGGTGGCTATGGACCAGATGTAAGTAACACCAACTGAGGGCCAGTTATCTATGAGGGATCATGCCCTGAGTCTTAGCACAGCTCTCCTCTTCATCTATCTGTGTTTCTTGGCTTTGTCACAATATTATTGTTTGTCTGTCTATGGCCTTTCTCCTTTCTTCCTGAACACAGCCTCACCAGCCCAGTGCTGTGAGCTGGGGCCTCCATGGAGAAGAAACCTGAGTTTGTCGACCCTAAGGTAAATTCTGGTATGGAGACCACGGGGGCATTATCTATCAAGGAGACAGAGAGCCCTCTTGGGGACAATGCCTTGCACACTCCACATCACCCTGTTTGGCCCTGAAGAATGGCTGGTTAGTCAATGACAGGTAAGATTCCTCAAGGGAGGGACAACCTAAGACAGGCACAGTTGCAGAGCGGCCATCAGGAGAAAACTTGGGGGCCAACAGAGGTGAGGCACAGAATCTCACCCCCCCACACACTGGTGCAAAGGCCTAAGTCTTCACCCCTCTGAGAGAGGTCTCCTGCCCCCCATGACTGCTTTGCTCCCCACGTCCAGAGACCTAGTCAACAGTGACCGCCTGCTCATCACAGCAGAAAACAACTGCAGCTATGGAAATGGGACATGTCTGGATGCTTTTCTCTTTCTTGGTTCCCATTTTTTTCTATGCTTTTTCCTTTTCCTTTCTTCTCTCATCAGGGTTCTCCTTTAGCAATACACTTAATAAAGGGGAGGAAATGTTGGAATAGCCTTAAGTTGTAACTAGCAGCTATGAACAGCTTGGAAGCTTGAGGAATCCACATTCTTCAGGCCTGACAGAAATACCTGTAGGATGGGGTGCTCTGCTCTAGCGAGCCGTCAGTGAAACCACGTGCTCAGCATTTGTGGTACAGGGCCAAACTACCTTGACTCAGTAAGCCTCTTCCCTTAGGGACAAAGACTCTTCCAGATTGCTTTCCACCATGACAGCAATATTTAGAGTTCCCTCACAGTGTGGTTACATTAGGCAGAAGATGATTGGCTTATGGATATTATCTTGCTTATGTATGATTGACGGGCATGCCCCACTTGAACCCTATAACAGTTGTGTGCATTCCAAAAAGAAACTGAACTACTGGACATCGACTTGAGGTTTGTCACCAGCCAGTTATCACCAGCTCCCATGACTGAGGTAGCCAAAGTAGCCGAACAACAAATTGACCACACCAGTGACAAAAACGTATGCTAGACAGCAGATAAAAAACCCAAGCCAGCCAATTATGCTGGACTTTAGTGACTAAGACTACATTTACCTATATGGACAATTGTTGGGAAGATTATTAAAACAGATTTTTCCAAACGTATTTATATTACTGACAGACCTAATTAACACCTTAAATGTGAGAGTTAAGAGAAAAAATGATAAATAACCTGTAGCCTATAAGAATACAACTTATTGTGTCATTAGTTATTGCCGGCTAATATTTCAGAGCTATAATATGCTGAAGTTAATATTCAGGCTTTAAAACAGGTGTATGTCAATTAACCAGACCTAGGCAAACTGCTGGTCTCATAATCCCTGAAATGACTACTTTAAATATTATTCCTTGTTTATTCAATTGCAGCCTTTGTGGCTATGTCTTAAAACTTACAATGTATGGATTTTCTTAATGTTGACTTAAATTACTTCCAAACTCCTTCATGGTCAGATAAGTGCTGATGGAAGGATGAGAACTAAGTAATTATGTTCTAGAAGACAATGTAATAAATAATGTGAGTGAGCCCTTTGCTCTATGGTTTATGGAGAGACAAATAAATAATGTGAGTGAGCCCTTTGCTCTGTGGTTTATGGAGAGGCCTAAATGCCATGGCAATGAAGATGTCTGTTACTATGGCCAAACACAATGCATCCCAATAAAATAGGAAAAACATTAAAAATCTTCTGATGAGTGTTTGGTGAAGTAATAATAATCCAGATTATTGTGTTGATTGTGTTATGAAGATGATATGTTTTCTACTAATTGTGTTATGAAGATGATATGTTTTTTACTAATTCCTTTTGTTTTTCAATAGCAGATCATGATGACCTTGGACCAAGAGTCAAGTGACTGAAAGATAGAATTTCCCAGTGGCAGGGGCCTGATGGTCAGGGATGTGCTCCCTTCAGTATTTGTAGCCTTGCTTCCTGAAGGATTTTTCAATCTATTCCCTGCAACTCCCATGGTCACTTCACTAGACGGCAGACTGCACTAATGGGTAATGGCAAGGGGAAACATCCTTCTGAATAGTTGAGCCATTGGGGTGGGGTCCTTGCCAGGAGAACTATTCAAGCTCCAGATTTTTTTTCCCAGTGACCAGTGGGGATTTGTGCAAGATACTGATACATCCTGGACTCCATTTCTTCAGTTGTGAAAGGAAGGGATAATGTGGAGAAACTTAGCTATTTTCTGGTTTTAGACAGTGTTAGATATCTAAGTCAGTCTAGTCCGTGAGACAACTAAAAAACATTTGACTTCTGTCAGCAAAAATGTATGCGATTCACTTTTGAGGAAGCATATTTGTCTTCAGATATTTTTCTTGAGAGGCAGAGTATCTCTTGGGATTGGAGAAAGAGAGAGGGGAATAAAGCCAAGTCCTGATATTCATGGACACTAAATATATTCCAGAAACACACTCCTGTGTTGAAAATTCTCCCTTATTATGGATTATAACTTTATTGTAGTAGAAATGTAAAGGTTAATAGATAGACAAGATGCATAAAACAATATAATGGGAAAATACTGGGCTGTCAAAATTTGGACCATTGGAAAGAAAGAAAGAAAGAAAGAAACAAAGAACACCAAAAAACTCACCAGGCCTTTTAATGTTCCTAGACAATTCCCTAGAGACAGCAAATATTGATCTTAGTGCTTCAAGGGTAATCCTGGTCTAGGCCCAATAAAGTGAAGGGCAGGTAGGTGAGCAACAGATTGGAAAGTATTTCCTTTGCTTCCAGAAACTCCAAATCTAGGGAAACTGTAGCACATAGCTGTAGAATTTTTTAGCCTTCTCAAAAACTCCAAAAGAGGCTGTGCTTTTCTGTACTTCTAGAACTTTCTCCAGGCTTCTCTTTTGTTCAGGATTAAAGTTAAATTTTATCTCAGGTCCATCATGGGCAAATGCCCTTTTAGCCTTCTTTCCCAACTGTAAGAAAGATCAACACTAGGAGAGCCTGGAAGTGTTTGCCTTGGAGATTGACAGCTCTGCCTCTGCCTTTGATGAGTTCTCAATTTGGAAGAATGAATTAATTTATATTTTGGAAATGTGGAGAGGAATCAGAAAGCAGAAGGGAGGCAGCAAAGGACAAATGTAGAGGTCCCTCCATGATTCCCTGGATCTCTGCTTTAAGCTGAGAAGTTGGAAAAGTTATTTGAACCCTGAAATGGTATGGCCTTCTTATAATAGGGCATTTAATCCACTGGAATGAACTTGTTTGCCAATTCTCAGTCACTGGCCCAGTGACACAAAGGTGGGCTCCCAGAGGCTGTGTTTCTAGGAGGTGGTAGAGATGGCTTAGCAGGAATCTCACCCTTGACAAAAAGGCTCATTTTTGACAACCCACGTACATCCCACATTAGCACAAGGAGCCAGTGTCAACAATTAAGGGTTTTTTTGTTGGGCTGGGGGTATAGCTCAGTGGCAGGAGCACTTGCCTAGCATGTGTGAAGCACTGGGTTTGATTCTCAGCACCACATATAACTAAGTAAAACAAAGGTCCATTGACAACTAAAAAAAAAAAAATTTAAAAAAGAGTTTTTTGTTTTGTTTTGTTTTAATTTTTAAACAACTCACCTTCACCACCAAGCCAGTAAGACTCCTGTAGAAAGAAATACCAAGGAAGTGGGGTTCCATGGTCCCCTGAAAACAGAAAAGCAAATAAGAAACCTAAGTTAACTGCTATCTCACCCTACCACAGTTCTATAAGATCTAGAATGTATCTGTCTCCACCTCAAATTATAACTACAGATATTTATAGTTTGCAAGCCATTATATAGCTATCCACAGGCTACCAGAAAGATTACTGCTTTCAACATGTTGTAATGCAAAAGGTCATGTTCTTTGGGTGTTACTAGCAACACTAATAGTGATGGTCTTGGCTGATATCAGTTTTCCAAGAAAACATTTTATTGAAGAATTGAGTCATATCAGCAGTTACCAGATAGCAGAAATGATGATAATCACTAACATTTGTTGGATACTTTCTCTGCATCAGGCCTTGCTATAAGCACTTTCAGTGTGTGAAATAATTTAATCCTCAAAACAACCCTAGAACATAGGTAGTAATATTATTCTTGTGGATACAGAAAATGAGGCTCTCTGAGTTTGAGCCATCTGCCCCAGGTCACAGGTAATTAAGCAGAAATGCAAGAATTCCAACACAGGCAATCTGGTTCTAACATCACTGTTTCAAGCCCTCGTTCTACTGGATCCAGCTGGGGTTCAAGGAAAAGACTCCAAATTTCTAGTCCAGTGTTTTTTGCAACTTTTGCTCCCTACAAAATGTTGGTTTTGTAAGAACACTGTCCTTGCTTTTTAAATAGTTGTTGTGGGTCATGATTTTCCCCCCACTGAACTGTAAGTTCCTCAGGGCAGGCCTGGGTCTATCTTTGCCACCCCTTAATTCCCAGAACCTGCTGGAACTCACACAAAGGTGCTGCATAGTAAATAGTTGTTTGCAAAACAAACTATTTAGCTTGGCTAAAACCAAGCTCTTGAATTATGCAGAATTTCAAAGTACATCTCCTTCTACCAGCACAGGAGATATAAGAAACAGATGATCAAGTTCAAGATCTTGCTTGGGTCACTGCCAGGGGTTGAACTGTCTCCCTCTCCAAAAGACAAGTTGGAGTCAGTGGTATTATATATAATATCTTGGTCTTAGTCCTTAATTCCTGTGCAGGGCACAGGGCTCCTAAAACCCTTGACATTTCCTGAGTGATAGGAGTGTCTTCTGTTATTTATGGACCCCTTTTCTCAATGTACCCCAGTTATTTTTAATGAGGTGACTCATTCAGGGTGGGGCAGGATGGAAACTGGTTATCAGAAAGAACAAATTTGTGAAGTGACAAACTTTTAGCCCCAATCTCTGACTTGTGGGGAGAAAGAGCTCTGCAGATTGAGGTAAAAATTCTTGATTAAGACTTGGAGAGCATCCAGGTTGGCAAGCACATTTTGGTGCAGGGAGGGTTTTGGGCACAGAGAAGACATGGAACCCTCCACCCCCACCCCACTGTGGCCTTATGCATCTCTTCTATTGGCTGTTCCTGAGTTTAATGCTCTATAAAAGTTGTCATTGAAATTAGGACACTGTGGCAAAATGTGGCTATCCTGGTATTGCCTTTGCCCCTGATGTCTGGATTGAGGGAACTCTTGTGAACTGAGCCTGTGGCATCTTTGTTAATTCTGGATAATGTTAGAACTGGGTTGAATGGTTAGTGTCAGAGAATTGGTTGGTGTCTGAAAAAAAAAAAACAAAAAAAACACATTTGGTGTCAGAGCAGTGTTGAAATAAAGACACCAAATTCCAACCCCATATATCTCAGAAAATGACGTCATGTGGAAATGGGTTATTGCAGATGTGTTCAGTTAAATTGAATGAGGTCACACTGGAGTAGGGTGGACCCCCATCTAATATGACCGGTTTATAAGTAGATAGCCAAGTAAAGGCAGACATACCATGTGAAAATGGAAGACTCAAGTGATGTATCTCTGTGCAAGAAGAGGCAGAGTACTGAAAAACCTGCAGAAGCTCATTTCAGGCAAGGAAAGATCCTTCACTTACAGGTTTTGGAGGGAACATGGCTGTGTTTTGGTTTTGGACAGTGAGATGCCAATTTCTATTGTCTTAAGCCACCCATTTTTTTTTTTTTTTAGTGATGTATTCTCTTTTTTTTTGAGAGAGAGAGAGAGAGAGACAGAGAGAGAGAGAGAGAGAGAGGGAATTTTTTTTTAATATTTATTTTTTAGTTTTCGGCGGACACAACATCTTTGTTTTGTATGTGGTGCTGAGGATCGAACCCGGGCCGCACGCATGCCAGGCGAGCGCGCTACCACTTGAGCCACATCCCCAGCCCCTTAAGCCACCCATTTTTGTATTTTGGTATGACAGCTCTAGGAAACGAATATACATCCAAGCCCAGGCCTCTGGACTCAGCCTAGCCATCTTTCTCCCATTGAAGTTTGCTGCCTACTTATTTTTGCCAACAAAGGCTGCTTTGAGATGATCTGAGAATCATGAGCTTGTCTTTCCCCAGGGACCAGAACCCACCTCACCCTCCCCTACCTGCTCTTGGTTACAGCATCAGACCCAGCTACCATAGCACAAGGAAGATATTCTCAAGGTATAGGAAATGCTAATTTGAAGGAAAATCTGATTTAATATAAAACTGTGGAAATATACAATTTTGTTTCAGGAGCTGATTTTTCATGCTACAGATTAATTAGATATTTATTCAGTGTCAGGCACTACTAAGTATCAGGCACTATTCTGGGCACAAGTACTGTCACAGAGATCAAAACAGATCAAGTGCCTGCTTTCATGGGCTTAAATTCTAAGTGTAGAGAGTCAAATATGATATGTCAAGATCATTGTAATGTTTTGAGCAACTAATAAAAAAATTTAAAAAAAGATATCATATCAGGTGGTGATAATCATTTCCCAAAATAAAGTAGAATATGGGGAGGTAGGCACAGAAGGAATGTTGTTTATATAGTGATAGATATCATTAGTCTGGAAAGATCCTTGTAAAGAGGAGACATCTGAACAGAGACCTGAACAAAATGAGGAAATGAGCCTGCAGGTATGAGGGAGAGAGAGAAACATCTCCTGGCATTGAGAAGAGCAGGTGCAAAGGCCTGCAGAAGAAGTATACTTAGGGTGGGAGCATTCAATGGGGAGGCTAATGCATCTGGAGAAGAGAAACATGAGGGAGAAGGGAAGGACAGGAGATGAGAAAGATAACTAGAGCCAGATAATAAGCATGGGCTAGGTCAGAGTTGGGACATTGGGTTTTACTCTGAAATGAGAGAAAAGCCACTGGAGGGATGTGAACAGAGAGGGTTGACACCATCTGACCCAGATTCTGAAAAGTTCTATCTGAACACAATGGTAGGAGTTAATGGTGGAAGAAGGAGGTTTGGACTGAGACAGTGGTGACATGAAACAGATTCTGGATCTATTTCTAAAGTAGAGCCAACCAAATTTGCTGGTGTATCTTTGGCTTCTAGATTTAAGTTTTAAATGCTGGTTCTGGAACCCAAATTCAAAGATCTAAGAAGACATAAAATTTAAACTAGATGGTTGAGTGAGATCTGGGAATCTGAAGAACACAATCACCTTTATCCTAGGGAAGGAGACACCCACCTGGAAACACCTGGTCAAGGTACCAGGCAAGCAAGCCATATATAGCAGCATCAAGGAGCATCATCTTCATGGACAGCAGGAAACTATACCCATCCCCTTCCACGGGACTGTTCCCAATGTTGTTCCACTGCAGCCCCAGGCCTTGCTCTTCAAAGCGAACCAGGTACTCAGTGCCAAACCCAAATGCCACAGGGGACAGCAGGCTCTGCAGTGGGGTAAACAGGATGGAAAAGACAAACAGAGGGTCTTTTACCCAACCCACCAGCACCCAGAAGCCCGTATACAGGGAGGAGTGCCAAAAGAGGGTTCATGCTGTGTCTGAATGTTAGGCCAGTCAGGGAGGGGTTACGGTGGTTTTCCCATAGGTGAGAATTCTGGGGATGCTTCTCAGGCCTCAGAGACCCCTGCCCAATATCCACTGGGCCATGCTCATCTGTTCAATGGAACATAGTCATGTTGTAGTGCAATGGGGAGACAAAGAAATGTCACACAGCATAACACACCACAGAACCAATAGCTCTCATGTTCTTCCCTATCTGTTCCTCCTTTCCTTTCTGTTTTGGAGGAAACCCACATAGTTCTGGGTAGAACAAAGATGTTAACTTGAGCTGTGTTATGACAATCCCACTGGAAGAGTCTGTAGTGGCACCCCCCCCTCCACAGAAAATCTTAATTAAACTTCTCCAGAAATCTTCATCATAATTGATTTTAGGACTATCAGCAAACGAGTCTCTACAAAAGAGTTCAATATAGTTAAACTTCCTATTTTCCTGTTGTTCTATTTTATTTGGCCACTGGCCTGGAAGAGATCAGCATTCCAGGTGCTGAGTGCCACTTTTCCTAGTTTTTCACAAACATTTATCCAGTATAGTAGTTTGTAAAAGTGTGTTTGCAAATGCAAAATGTGATTTAAAAAAAAAAAAGAGACAAATCCTTTAACAAGGCCTCTGGCCTTGAGCTGGAGCCTTACAAAGGTGCCTACATTTCTAAGATAAGTTACCCACTGGGCTCCATGGTAACAGCTGGCAGGGGCAGGAAAGAAAGGGGAGAAGAAGCTCTCCCCTCTCAGGCAATGTCCTTGAAGGATTAACTTGCCCAAAACAGTTAAAGAAAAAGCTGCTTTTAAATGAACTTCTGAGCCCCTCCACTTATACACTGGGTGTAAAGTTCTGAAACTACCTGAACTTGGGGTTCAGGGGATTAATTGATTACAGCAAAAGTTGTATGCTCTGAATCTGGCTGCAGCCAAATAAAACTGTTTCCTGCTACCTTTGGTGCCCTGCCTTGTCTGTCCCCTATAAGAAGTCCACAAAGCCATCAGTTTCCTGGGGCAAGGAATGGTCTTGTAGCCTCCTGAGGCCTGTCAGATAGGTCAGAAAAGCCAGAGATTACATGGACATTTCCCATCTTCAGACTGAAGATTAGAATTTATTTAGGTTCTCTTGTAAGGGTAAAAGAAATTGAAGTTAAAGCGTAAAAGTTAAAGGGTAAAAGACCGGGTGTTGTAAAGTTTCTAAGCTGCAAGGTCTGAGTTAAAATGTAAAGGATTAGGTATTGTTAGGTTTCTATGCTACCTGCAAAACCTGAAATTTCTGTAGCTGTTAAGACAATGCTTGGAACTGCCCAGTAAATATTTCCCCTGACTATTTGGTTGTTTAATAACTGAAGGGCTCTGTGTGGTCGCACGTAGGCATTGCAGGGCCTGGACCAATCAGTTTAAATGTAACCCCCTCCTTAGAAATGACCTATCACTCCCGCCTGACCTGTTCCCGCCAATGTATGTACTAATCAAGTCTAAGAATTGTTGCTTGACTTTCCCGCGGTGTATGATGATTTGTTCTGATGTATACAAAGCCCTCCGCCCTCCCCAAAAAGTGTACTTAAGCAGTGCTCAGCCCCTGCTCGGGGCTCTGGGCTGCTTTCCCTTCTTGAGTGGGCATGGAGCCCCAGCATGCTGGTTCAATAAATCCCTTTCTGCCAATTGCATGAGTGGTCACTTGGTGGTCTCTTTCTCCGACGCTTCGCCGGACCCTTACACTCTGACCAAAGAACAAGTCAACTGAACAGGTGAAATGTAGAAAAAAATATGAAGAGCAAGTTCCCCAGCCAAGTCCTCAATGGTGGTCCCTGCAAAGCATGTGCAGAAGAATTTGCTACCCCCATTTGCTACCCCTCTGTGCTCAGAGGTCTCCCTGTAGTTTGGACGTCCTTGGAGAGATTTCAGGGTGTCTCTCTGCGAAAAGAATAGATTCTCTAGCTCTATGTCTACATAAAGCACTTAAAAAAAAAATCTCAGCCCAGTTCTTGTCCACACAGTTGTCAGATCTATAACTTCCTATGGATCCACATTCCCAGGATGCTGGCTTGGCCTCAAAAATACTGTCTGACTAACTACTGCATATCAAAGCAGCTCAGCTTTGCCCTTAGGCTGATGCAGCATTTCTACCACTACACTGTGATCATTTTAGAAAATTGGGAGCTATATATAGCAGCAACTAACTGCTTATTTAACATGAGAAATAAAAGGCAGATGCCCTGGCAGCTCTGCAGCCAAATGAGTTTGTATTATGAGAACAAGTTCTGCTAAAGAGAGGCAGGCAGTAGTCCTCTCTTGACTGACAGCACAGAGACAGTGAGATTCTGGAGGACAAGGAAAACTGCACCCTCCAGGACTGAGGCTGATTAGTCTGGGCTAATGAGAGGGTGGAAATGGCCCATTTTAAAACAATTAGAGAAAAGACCAGTGTTAGTTTGGGAATTCTGAACTAAGAGGTCTCTCAGGCAGTCAAAAGTCAATTTCAGGAGTCCTCTCTTGGCCAGAAAGCCTGACTGACTCTGGGGATTCATTTCTGCACCAATTTTGCATGTACTGGGGAGCATGTCAAAGACACTTGTAGAACCAGTTTGATCCAAGTTCTTTTGGAGTAGGAAAAGCCCCTTTTAGATAATGAAAACATCTTTCTGAACAGTGAAGGATTAGCTCCCCCCTTTCTGATTCTTCTCAAACAGTAAGAAAAGGAAGGTGAGTGAAATGGTCACCTGGTTTTCCTCTCACTTGTAAATAAAGGGGACCATGGGCTGAACTGGCTTTTCATGGACTTTTAGGGCAGATTAATCAAGTAGGATTGGTGAAGAGGGACCGTTAGGGAGGTCATGGTGGCAATTACTGGTACTCTCGCCCCTGCACTTTGAGCTTTACATTAACCTTTTTAGTATTTGGAGCCAAAAGGTAAAGCAGACTTCCTCAGAGAGCAGGCTGGGCTGCTACAGACCCTCCAGAGGCAATACATGCCGGGGGGAGCCCCAGGCTCTCACCACAGCCTTCTTCAGCTCGGCGGTCATTCGGTCCTGCCAGGCAAAGCACAAGATGTGCGGCAAATAGAGGGTAAAGTAGATGACGCCACTGCAGGCTGCTGCCAGGCTGGCCTTGGAGAAGAAGGTGCTGAGCAGGAAGCACTGCATGATCGTGGCAGTGGAGAAGGTCAACAGGAACAGGAAGATAATGAACGGATTGCTGTAATGTAGGATTCTTCCATGCTGAAACCAAAGAGATCTCGGGTCAGTAATTGCCACCCATGCCCAGGGTGCCATCCCATTCAGGGGTGACCTGTGTGCAGTGATGCCAAGGCCTCCAGAGCCTCCGCCCAGGAGGGGTCTCTCCCCGTGCCTGTTTTTAGTGCCTACATTTCCACAACTCACCCTCTATTCTCGGAGTTCCTTAATCTCAAACATGCCATTTCCCTGGGGAGGGGTGCCACATTAGGCTGCCTCTCAGTCATGGGCAGTGCTACAGAAAATTAACTGAGAGATCATTAAGCTGAGCTGGCTCCAGTGTTTCGGATTTCTATATAAGCAAACCAATCCCAACTCCAAGTAAGGGTCACTTAATCAGAAATTGTCTAGGGACTTTAACCAATCGAATATTTTCTTTTTCTATGTCTTGCTTCCCTATCTCTTGAGTGGAGCCCTGATTCACTGAGGAATCACTGTTTGCTCAGATAAACTCTTAAAAATTTTAATGTGCTTAAGTTTATCACTTAGCAGCAATTATTATAGGTTAAGTAAGCAAATCCCAGGTGCAAAGGGGATGGTGTGGAGAAACGTGCTACAGCAAGGGAAGAAGACCTGGGTCAGGGTGCTTGAGGCACCAATAGCACCCTGGAGGAACTAAGTAGATGAGGACAGAGAGGGAGTGGGAAGCCCTCTCAAAACAAGCTTTGATATTTTTCTGGGGCCTGGCCTGCTGACTGGACCATTTGTACTTGTATCTGAGGTTTGCCAAAACCATATGTGAAATGTCAGTAATGAATCTAGATCACTTGGAAGTGGATGGGCCCTCCTCATTCATGACTATCATACAAATACTTTTCACAGAACTTGCTTGCAGTATTCAGTATCTTTCACATTGGTCATGTAGAAAATAGGAGCAAACTAGCAACTCTCACTAAGTGAGTTACTGCCCAGTCACATTATAAGGCTAAATGTTTAAATGTACTAGACTTTCTTCACTGTTCTTCACTCTAGCAACCTATGAGGAGTTTAACCCTTTGGATATAACTCCACAAATAGATGATCCTGTGCTTTTCTCAGGAATACAAATGTACAAATGGGTTCATCTCATAAATTAATTCTGGTCTATTTGTGGTGGTTCCATGAAGCCCTGGGTTCTTCTCAGTAGACAAGAGAGACCAATCAGCAGTATCTGTCATGAACATGGAAGAGTTGATTGGAACAGGTGTGCCTCTTACTGCTGTGGCCACCATTTCTCCTTCATGTCCTTAAGCCTACTGGGCACTAAAGGAAGAGATTGAAAAAAAGAGGTGTGTGTAGCAAAGGAAGGTGGAAGGGAGCTGTGCTTAATTAGAACAAATGTCTGAGGAAGTCTAAATAAAAATCAAAATTAGGACTCAACACCCCTGATTTTATATGTCAAAAGTACTCCACGTCACACTAGAAAGGGCCACACCCTTTCTTTAATCACATGCAAAAGTAAGTCTATGGCCGAACATGCGGCTTTTGACTATAAGAACTTTAGGACAGTTGTTTCTGTTCTTAGAAGAATGAAATCAATTTCTTGTCCCAGCCCAAAGCAAAATCCCACAAACGCCCAGGCTGTGTAATTTCTCACTGACTTCAGCCAGGGATGTAAGTCATTTGGCCAGCACTACTATTTCACTGGCTTTGACTTTTACCAATGACCACTGTTTTATGTTGTTGTTCCTAGCAGCTTGCATAACAATGGAACCTTCCATTGTCTTTGCTTCCAGCTTCTTTCCTGAGTTGTTGAGTTGGGGAGGAAGGAACAAGGGAAGATGGGAAAGTCATTTAAAAGAAAACCCTACTTTTGTAGAATGCTCAGCTTATCACTGGAGTAATATTCTGATTTTCACAAGGAGGAACCTTTGTGCTAGAAACTCTTCACGACCATTCTTTACCTCATGTCCTAGCTTTGAAATCCAAATAGTCCATTCTTAGGAAGGCAGTTCTCCATGAGAACTCCATGAGAACATAGCAACAAGTCAGGCAAAGCCTCACAGGTGTTCAGTCAGATGTTTACATATTGACTCCTTTAGTTCTTTTTTTTAATATTTATTTTTTTGGTTGTAGTTGGACATATACCTTTATTTTACTTATTTATTTTTTTATGTGGTGCTGAGCATCGAACCCAGGGCTTCGCAAGTGCTAGATGAGCACTCTCCCCTGAGCCACAACCCCAGCCCCTGACTCCTTTAGTTCTGAGAACACAAATTATCTAGGCACTGGGGAATAAGCAGACCCAAGGATGGGATAAAAGAAGTTGCTGACAAGTTGGTCCCCTCATCTCTGTAGTGCTCTGGTCCCATTTGCAAATTTAAAGCCACGTCCAGGTGGAATCAGGTTGTTTGAGATTGACTTCTATCCACCTTAGCACTGGTTTTCATTCAACTTTAGCATTGGGTTTGGCCAAGGCCACAGCTCACTGGATTACAATGTAACACTATAAAACAAAATCCCTGAGATTTAGGAATTTTATTATAAAGAGAATGGACAGGATTCTTGTTTAAATGGATATGTTAGTTGGACGGGAAATATGATGGAACATTCTTGGATCAGGGAGATTCCAGGTATGGTCCAGTATGGGATGGGAGACACTCAACAAGTCTGTGGATCACTACACTATTGCATAGGACAGAGGAACACTCACTACAAGATGGTGAAGATTTTTTTTTTTTTGAGCCACTACCCCAGTCCCCAAATACCATCCTTTAAAGCAGAGATGTTTTGATGATTTTATAGGGAGCACATTTTTTTTAAAATTTTGTGAAGCCATGAGTGTTATAGCCATGATGATGACTAATAAATAGTCCAGGGCCCTTGCACTAATACCACTGAAAGGGCATTTCACTTTCAGCTATAGCCAGTTGTTGGAATGATAGTCTCAGGAAAAAAGTTCCTGAACTCATTCTATGTGTGCAAAGAGAACACCCTTTTGAACACATAATCACCCTGTGCTGGCTTCTCTTAATAGCAGCCTCTCCAGAGAGGCATGGAATGGGGCTGAAAAATCTGTGTAGTCAGGGGCAGGAAGGTGTCATGATACACTCCTTGAGGGAGGCTTTCTCTCTCTGAGAATCTTCTACCTTGGCTGAAAGGGCTGGGAAGCTGGATGTCATGCTATCCTTGGTAGCCAGATGACTAATAGGTGCAAGTTCATTAACAGGAGGAAAGGTATAAGGAACAAAACTGTTTACAAATTTCTAGGCCTTTTCCATTTGGCTTACCATGATGAATATCATTAGGAGAAAGATGCTCATGGACATGATAGAGAAGCTGTCCAGGAACCAGGTACACCAAATCACTGCATTGGAGACACCCTGGTTTTTCAAGGTTTCCTTCAGCCTCAACTCCTTTTCCAAAACGATGCCCTTTACAGTCATGGAGACGGAGTAGATCCATGCCAGCACCATGAAGATAGGGAAACAGCGGTTCAGGATGATCATAAAACTAAAGGAAGAGGAGAGAGGCAGAATAATAGAGTATCCTGTATCTGATGGAGATAGAGTAAATACTTGTCAAAGGAATAGAGTGAAAAGGAAGAAGAAAAAAATCTCCATTGGGCATTCAGTGGGCTGGATCCTTTAATACATTCCATATTTTTCCAGAAGCATTACTTTCTCTTTTGAGAAAGACAGTGGCTTTCTGGTTACCTGTAGATAAACAGTCTACAGGTAAATGGGTAAGTAAATCACATATATATGTCACATAATATAGGTCTAGATCTTCCCTATAAGGACTAATGTGAAAAGATTTGATGATGTAGGCTGTGATTGGAAGAGAGAGGTACATGTAAACTGGCAATGAAGACCAGGATGGTGGAGCACAACCAAGGGGAACTGAAGGAGGTGAGATGGACAATTGGGAAGTCAGTCAGCCCTGCGCTATCTGCCTGAAAGGTTATATTCTGGTTTATCTTAGTTATGGGGAAAGAGGCATAAATATAACCAATCAGTGTGGCCTTTTTGGATGACAGTTGACCAATCAATAAATCAGTGATCCAATAGCCACTGATTCTACCAGCCATGCAGAGGTAGAGTAGATCCTTGAATATATACTCCAGCAAGCAGGATAAATTTGCTATATTGGAATTATTTTCACGTTTCTCTGTGTGTAACATTCTAGAAAAGCCTTTGGGATTATTATTATCGAAAACTGTTGGGTGTTGACACAAGAAAGGCCTGATTCCAGGGTACACATGTTCACTTAAAACGGCCCCAGGGAGAGAATCATGCATTCATAAAGCATGCTCATTCAAGAATGGCCACCAGAGGACTTTCCCATACTGAATGACCCCAAACTCAATGTCACCCCACACTCACCCACTTTCCATTCTGATCCTAAATGTGGACCTGCGCTTTTGCCCTTGGCTCTACTTCCCATCTCTGCCTTTTGTCCAAACCCACACTAACTGCAGAACAGTCTCTGTTATCTCACTGGTTTTCCACAGAGCTATGGCTGAAGAACTGATTGGACTAGAATGTTGAGAGAGGGCTTCCTGTGTTCCATACTTGGCTTCTCCAGCTGGCAGTTTGACTCTTACTTTCTTCAAGGTTGTTCATGCTTCTCTCTTTCCTGAACCCCAGAGATACACACATCCACTCTGGTGAACTTCCCAATCTCCCTCCCCCAACCCTTGGAGTTGAATCCATAAACCAACTGTAGTTCTGTACTATTGTCCTGTAAATGTTTCTGACCCCATCTGCCAGGATCAATGTGTCCTCCCATCTCCTCTCCAGCTTTTTCTCACTCTCTATCACCCTCTAATTCTATGTTCAGTAAAACAGTATAGATATGACAGGCCTGGGGATTGAGGGGACCAGGGGAGGAGACCGACCCATCCAATGCATTCCTCCACATTTTCATTAAGCATACATTGTGGGAATGTTAATTACGGAAACAACTGCATTACTCTGAGGCTCCTAGGAGCCAGACCTACTTGCTATGCAGAATCCAAATCTGCTGATTTGGCAATCAGTGGGCAAACACACTGACAAGAACCCATCTAATATAGGTGGTGGGAAATTTAGATAGCCTTCATATCTCCTTCCCCAAACTCACTTCCAAGGCTTTAAGTTTCACCTTCTCTTTTGCACTTCCAACATCAGCTCTTTCCCTTCTTCCTTCACTTTCTCCTTTACCCCTGCCTGGAGCTGGGGGCCAGCTTAGTCACAGCTCTATTCTCTTTAATCTGGACCCAGTCCCCAGGGTTCTCTCTGGAGACACTGAATCTTTGGGAGCATGCACCCAACCCTAGAACCCACTAGCTTTTCAAGGAGGAGGATGGGTCGCCTGGGACTCACGAGTCATCTACGAAGCAGGGGTAAGGCATTTGCTGGAGATAGACTCCTACTGGAACTTCCACCTGGGCCTGACTCCTTGTGATCCCCTGCTCAACCATGTCCTGCAGATAGGCAAAGCCTCCCCAGATGTACCGGAAATCTTCCACAGGATCTGCCCTGGGGCCAGAATCCCAGTACCTAAGAAGACATAGGAGGGAGAAACAGAGGATGTGACTGGGAATGAGCAGCTTACCTACTCCCCATGCACAAGTGACTCAGGACTCACTCTCTGAATATCTTTCTCCTAAATGTTCCCAAACTATTCAGTTCTGCTTTCTAGGTCATAGTTTAAATCTCAAAGCTGTGCGCCACAGCAAGACTCTGTAATCACTTTTGTTCAAGGACTCTATTTTTTTTTTTTTTTTTTTGTGGTGCTGGGGATTGAACCCAGGGCCTTGTACATGCAAGGCAAGCACTCTACCAACTGAGCTACATCCCCAACCCTCAAGGACTCAACTTTGAGCTGTACAAACATATCTTATTTTCTCTTGCATAACAATTGTATTTATTAGTAGACCGAGTCCAGCCTCAATCCCACTGACTTTGGAGGAGCCCACTGAGCCCTGCCTGAAATGTTACCTGTCTTTGATCTTATTGGTTTTCTCCACCACATCTATATCCATCCGGATCTTGTACTTCACATGGGGTGGTAGGGAGCTGGTCCAGGGATACATGTCGGGGAATACCACAGCAGCCCAGAATCTGTTTTCCTCCAGCAGGGAGAGGGCTCTTTGGGTGAGCTGAATTTCATCATCATAGCTTTCAAACTTATCCAGGACCAGGCACTGCAGATAATCACAAGAGCCAATGGACTTTGAGGAGCATCAGCTGCAGAGACTCAAAATACAGAGGATAAGATGCTGCCACAGGAAATGAGTGAAAGGCAAAGAGACCTATAAACTGAACGTTTTCTTAACTCTGGGTCTAGTGTTAATTTCTCAGTGTGTCTAAACATGGGGATTCCCAGGGGGCTTTTAAATGCTGACTTGCTCTTCTCCCTGAGGGTTGTACTGTCTAGCTGTTCAAGTTGTTAAAATATGCAAGTCCTCAGAATGACAAAAATATAGCTCTCACTCCCTAGCATGGGGATGCAAGGGAGTAGGGACATAGTGCACACAGGCTGCTCAGAAGATCAGAAAAGCCTAATGATAAAAGAGTTTTAAAGAGAAAGAGAGAGATTGATTCTGAGCATTGAACCTTCCCAACTCACTCCAAACACACAGGATTGACAGCTGAGCGATAAACCGGGAGGAGGAAAGAAAGAACAAACAGTGAAAATGATTTCACCTGAGAAATCATTTTCAATTACAGTTTGATGACAAGAAACACTAACAGAGGGGTTTCCCTCATATGTCTATTTTCTCCTCCTGGAAGAGGAAAAAAAAAATGCATCCACAAAAGAGCAAACCTCAGAATTTCTTTGAGTTTGACTGCGAGAGTTTGCTCACTTGTACAGACTGTTAAAACATGTTTATTGTACTGGCATTGGTTTTTTCCCTAACCATTTGTTCCTATAATACTTTTGGGGTGCTAGTGTCCGTATTTCTTTCTTAGAATACACAAGAGGTCACATGGCCTTGTCGTGATGAATTTCTTCCTGAGAATATGCTATGTGCCAGACACTCTCTGATTACTGGACTCCATGGGATGTTCAGTATGGAGGGCCTCACCTTAAGGAAGGGATTTTAGCCCTTCTAGCAACTGAAAAGTATCTATTAAATCACTGTCACTTTCTATATAGACAAAAGGCTTAAAGATTTGAGCTTGGTTTCTATTCAATATCATAATCAGTGCCACCTTGATTTGAGTGACATCATTTTCAAAAGTGCATTTGCTTAATTTTCCTTAATAGATTATTTTTTCTTTTTTGGAACAGTCAGGGATACAGGAACAGAGGCTGGCATAGGAAGAAATGTTCAGTTTTCTTTAGTACAAGCTCAATTACTGAAAAAAGAGTCCCATGCCGGCCTTAATCTACCTATGCAGTGACACACTTGCTTCCCTGTCCTGGAGAGACCTTCAGAGTCACCAGGGAAGGATTTTCATGGCCTTTCTGCTACTGAGGGATCCTCAGGGTGGGGGTAGAGGGATTGCCAAGTTCCTCCAGACTTTCCAAAACATAAGAACAAAAGCAGAGCAATCCAGGGCAGATCACAGTGACTTTTTGCTTCTTCACCCAACTATCTTGTCTTTTTAGTTCCTTACCACCTCACTTTCCTCCTCCCTACCTCTAAGGTCAGAAAGATCAGAAACCACATTATCATACCTGCTGGAGTTCTTCCACCATCAAATTCCCTCTGAGGAATCCCTGGGGGAGGCCACTGACCTATGACCAGGTGGCCTTTACTCAGAGGCCCTGAGAATGTCCTGGTGGCAGGATATAATTAGCAGTTTTGTGATCTCATTTGTGGAAGGGGCTGATTTAGATGAGGTCTGTCTGATTGTATTTTGTTTAAAAGTTAACGTTTATTAATTACTTATTATATGACAGGCTTTGTCTCAATTAGCTCTTTTAATTCTCAAAACAAGCCTGCTGGTTAAGTACTATTAATATCCCCATTTTATAGAGATGGAACCTGAGGAAAAAGTAGTAGAAATTTGAGCCCAGGGAACATCAGGGTCTGGAGACTGAATTCTTAACTATTTGAGTAATTAATATTTATTAAGTATCTGTTGGGTGCCTGGTGCTACATTAAGCATAAGCTACCTGTTTTTATTTTTTTGAAAGCAATCCTTCAAGAAAATAAGACCTTTATATCAAGACACAAATAATCAAGTCAAAAAAAGTTAAGATGGGGATTTGGAAGATGGCGGCGAGGGGAGTGCATTACCCCCGTGTGCTGCTTCACTGTGTGGGAGTATGACAAGTCAGGACGGCTAAAGGATATCTTGTTAGGAATTTCCAGCAATAGTGGGGTGCTCCGGAACCTGGAGGAAGGATTTCCATCGCACGAGGATCGGCTACGGGGACTCAAACGCGAGAGGTTTGTCGCACGGAGGGTAACTGCTTATTCAGCAAATCGCCCCGCGGCTAGAGTCTGCAGTGTGCGCTGGGATAGAGACGCAGGGTTACAGCGCTGCAGTTTCTGCCAGCCGCGCAAGCACCGTACTCAGGGCTGAATTCTGGGTTCCAGACGGGGTAAGGAAGCGGTCCTGCTCGGTTCTACACACCGGTCAGTCCACAGAGGAGGCCAGCAGCCACCATCTTGGTAAACTGACGTCACGTCCCCTGTTTTCGACTGACCGCAACTCATTCAGCCATAGATCAGGTAATTCCAGGCTACAATTCGCCTGTGGCTTGCAAACAGATTGCTAGGGTTCTGCGCCTGGGCTGTCTCTTGAACCTGAGCCTANTTCAGATAACTTGAGAATGGCTTTGTAATTCTCTAAACTTTGATGCTGCTGCTGCCATGTTCGGCACCTTTTGAGAAGTCACCTGTGAAGTGTGTGCTAACACTTCCAGGGTCATGGAGAGGGAGGATCATATCCCTAGGGAACTCTTAGTGGCTGTAGGGCAGCAGGGAGTCCTCAAAGGCACCCAGGAAAGCACAGCCAGGTTCCTCCTCAGTAGGCAGTCTTCCTCAGGACCCACACATCTGAGATAGGAGGGTTGCTGGTTCCAGAGACTCTCAGTTCATTTCCTCCTTTATGGCTTAAACATCTACCTTCTGATGGTTTTAGATGACACCAGGCCGCAGAGCTCATTGGTGGCAAGATCAGGCCTTAGATGGAGATATTCCCTGGAGATGTGAAGCTGAGAATTTGAAAATGACTCTAACTGAATTGGACAGGGGTCTGAAAGGTGTGAAGAGAGAGCCACAGAGTAAA
Source organism: Marmota marmota marmota (assembly GCF_001458135.2). Lineage (NCBI taxonomy): Eukaryota > Metazoa > Chordata > Mammalia > Rodentia > Sciuridae > Marmota > Marmota marmota. The sequence continues at coordinate 5,366,583 of NW_026000076.1, read as the reverse complement.
TGAAAGAGGAGTAAATGACTAAACCTATGTTAAAGCAGAAGGGACATTTGAGGACTGAGACTCAAAGAATGAATGAGTAGATGGAGAAAAGGGAAGAAGTCCCTTCAGGTTTTATTAGTTTTAGCGGTTTTTCTACCTCATTTTTCTTCTTTTCGTGAAACACCCTCACCCAGTTTATGGTAATCCTGTTCTTAGTAATGCTCCCCATGGTGGACATATAACCCAGGCCTCCTACTTGGAGTATACTCACCTGAGGGGGACAGGGATAGTTATGGGAACCTGGCCAGGAGGGGAGTTCTCTGGGTACTGTTTGTGCTGTGGGGAAGCCATTCCCTCTTTCTGTGGAATTTCTGGTGTAAGAATGACCATTGAGGACTGCCAGAAGCTGAGCCACCTCCAATGGAGAGGCACTGGCCAAGTGCTTTGGGAATTGCATATTAAGATTTTAAATGAGGGAGTGATGCAAGCAGATGTGCATCTGGAATGTAGCTCTGGTGTCAGTGTGAAGAAATGCTTGAGCCAGCAGAGACAGGACTCTGGAGTCCAGGGCAGCCATGGGCTAGCACAGAGACGACAAGGCTTCTAATCCTCAGAGATCCCAGAAAACAGAGACAGAATTGAGAGATATTTAGGAGGTGGAGGAGACAAAGCTCAGGCGACACTGAAGCCAGGTACAATCAGATTTGGATTCTGCTCCACACTCCTAAAAGCTTTGGGATCTTATTCAACATCCTTAGCCTTCAGCTTCTGCATCTGTAAACTGGAAGTGATAATGCAGGGCACTTTATGGAGCCGTGAGGATTCTAGGAGGCTACTATAGGCAAAAGCATGAAGCACAGTGTTCAGCATGGAGTAACACTCAAGAAAAGACTGCTCTCAGGTGGAGATGAAGAAGGAAGAAAATTAAGTGTGATTCTAAAATACTGAGCTTGAGAATTTGAGCAAATGTTGATGATGCTAATCAGGACAGGAAATGCAGAAGGATAGGTTTGATAAGGAGGGAGGTGAGTTTGTTTCTTTAACTTGTTGCGTCTGATATGCTTGTAGAATGGTGGGGAAGAAGCTGCCAGCAAGCAGCTAGCCTCAGGACTTCAGGTTTGGTGGACCCTGGTCAATAGATGGTCAGTGCAGCCATGGTAGACAGGACAGATACAGGACAGATACAAGGGAGGAAGAGCCAGTCAAGGAGTCACAGAGCACTTAGGAAGCAGGAGATATGAAAAGGAAATCTTTTTAAGTGTGGAGAAGGTATTAGATAGAGGTCAGCATCTGTTAAGCCATGAGAATTCTTGTTTCTTTACTAAGGGAAATGAAAGCCTAAACCCAAGACCACTTGACTGGTTAAGGGATCTCTGGTTCTACTCATAGGGCTGTCTTCAAGGGGCTCCCTGAGGCCCTCAGGTGGCCTGCTTCACTTACCTCCAGGTACTGATTAACCAGACGGAGGGAACGGTCAGTGATATTAAATATGTCTCTCCAGTCAAAGTTGGTCATGCCATCAGCCCGATTCTCCGGAGGACCCTTATAGAGGAAGTTCAGCAGGACCTCAGCAGTGATACCTTCTTCACCCACGTCTATTCAAAAAGTCTTTTACAGTTGGGTGTTCCAGGGTGTCCTTGGGAAGAACAAATACAGTCATAGAAATTCTGTAGGATATTTGGACTTGTTCTTATATCACTTCTAAATTTTAATGATTTGGGATGGAGACTATAAGCCTCCCTAAAAATCTAGTTACAAGGTCCCATGACCCAACAGATGCTGTCCTCTAATTAATTACAAGATATACCTATTTCTATCCCATTTTCCCCAAACACATGGACCCCTACAATAGAGAGATTACACATGTTGGGTGCAGACATAGGAGGTGGAGAATGTAAAATGATATAGATTCTCCTTTTTAATTTTAATATTTAAAATTATTTATTTATTTTGATGCTAGGGATTGAACCCAGGGTTGCTTTACCACTGAGCTACCTCCCCAGTCCTTTTTTGTTTCTGACCCAGGGTCTCTCCAAATCACTGAGGCTGTCCTCAAATGTGTGCTCCTTCTGCCTCAGCCTCCAGAGTTGCTGGAATTACAGGTGTGTACCCAACTGTACCCAGCTTTCCTTTTTAGTTTTTTATGGGGTTTTTTGGGTTATCTTTTTTAAAAAAATCTTTGCTATATAGAACTCCTTTTTCTTTTCTTTCTTTCTTTTTTTTTTTTTTGGTTGCTATTGTTTGTTTGTTTTTGAAACAGGGTCTCACTATGTTGCCCAGGCTGGCCTTAAATTCCCAGTCTTCAGTGATCCTTCTGCCTTAGCTTTTCAGTAGCTGGCACTATAGGTGTGTTGCCACGCCCGACTATAGAATCCTTGTCTCTTGACTTTGCAAAGCCACAAATGGGATCAGACAAACACACTCAACCATTTTTGCGGTAACAGAGTTGGCCCCTTAGGGAGATGCCCATTCAAATCTGAGGCCCTCAGGTGAATTCATAAAAGCAAGAAACTCAGGAAGCCACAGGTCTTGTGGTACCTTTTAGATTTCCCCCCAGAACTCGAGAAACACAATTCCTATCTAAAGTCAGTGAATCCACTTGGCAATAGCTTCCAGAACTAGTGCCTCTGGGACCTGCTTATTGTATGTTTGATCTGGCTGCACTAGGGTAACTCCTCTAGTGATTTCCTGTGAGAAGGAAACCGCCTCCCTCTTCTCCACCCTCTAGTGCAAGCCATCCTTACTCTGATCATAGTCATCTGTGTGCTGCTTTCAAAGAAATACCAGATCTGGGGTCCTACTTCCTCCCAGGCTTTGACCAGCTTCCTGAGACGTGCTAGTTCTTCAAAAGTTGAGTTGGCCTAAAACCAGATAGGGAAAGAGGCAAGAGTGAAGAGAAAAATGAGAAAGGACCTTTGGTTGTATCTTTCTTGCCCTGTTGTAACCCTTAATGTTTGGGAAAGGTTTTCCATGGTAATGTTCCCCCCGCCCCCCAATCTATTGATATTTCCTAGGACATGACAATTTCTCAGCCTTCCAGACTGACAGAATCTAATTTCTTAGTATCTCAGAGGTATTTATAATATTGATGTCATTTTCTCAGAACCTCATTAAAACTATATTGGGACTCCTAGTGATCAAATACTCTTCCTTCCTATCTGTGATGTTTCCAGGAAGCCAGAATTCAGAGAATTGTGAATCTGTTCCATTAGGGATGTAATTCAAGCATCAGGAAGGAAAACCTTATTGTAGGCGGCATAGGGAGTGAGGACCAGGCAGGGGCAGGGGAGCTGTATGTACATCTGATGGCTGTAGATGGGGGAGAAAATCCAGGATTCCACTAGCAAAAAACAAATACAGGACTCACTGGGAGGAGAGCCTGCAGATATATCCATCCCCTCCCCCTTCACACACACAGAGGCTTACACTGGAGGTCCGTGTATGAGACACAGGACCAGCTGTGGGATCTTACGTTCTTTAGTATCCTTTGCGCTGCAGGGGAGTCAGGAGTAAAGAGGATTTTTCCCATCAGTAAGGGCTTCGCTGCCCTCCAGGCTATTTTGGTTAAAGGGTTTGACTCCAGGCTCTGGATCAATGCATTACAAAAGGCGGCTGCCAGAAGAAAAGGAACAATTTTTATTTTTTTTTTTAGAAAGTCCCTTTTTCTTATGACTAAACATGGACATTACTGCATCCAAATCACACGTGTCATTCAATTTCACCCTGGAGGATTTGACAAATAACCCAAATTAGTAGGGTGTACCCCCACCAAGAGGAAGCTCATTAGTTCCTAGCAAAATGCCACACTGCTTCTAGATAATGGACTCATCGGTGAAACAAAGGATGGGGCTTTCCCTGTAGTTTATTCTGTTAGAAGGAGGCCGCTGAGAATCCTGCTTGGGATTACTGCAAGGAGCAGAGGCCAACCTCAGATGAAAGGGAAAGAAAGGCCAAACAGGTCCCCCTTGGAACCTCAGCTTTAGCCTCTATGATTTCCTTTCAATCAGCACCTTCCCTTCTTTGTTTTATGTAGCTATCTCAGGGCTCTTGTCTTTCAATTTTTAACTAAAGGGTCAACCATCTGCATTTCTTCCCCATTCCACTATGCTTTACCCTAGGAGACAATGATGATGATGATGATGATGATGATGATGATGATAATAATAATTATTAGTAGTAGTAGTAGTAGTAGTGGGGAAGGTGAGTTGCCATTGGAATGTATTTGAGTATCACACACACAGATTTTCATTGCTTTATGTTTGTAAAACAACAAAACCAAAAAATATCCCCAGCTAAGTTGACTTGCCAGGTCCCATTTGAGCTCAGCTTTTCTTTCAACTCTGGGTTGACTCCTCATTTATCATTCTCTCTTTCTCTAGAGCCTAACCCAAGTTCAGTTATATCAGTGGGAAATGTCCCCTTTGTTACCTTTCCAAGTGGGCCTCAGTGGATCATATCCAGAATATTTATTTATTTCTGAGCACCACTCTCTTTCTACAAGGGGAAGTAGACTTTCTGGGAAAAGTCTGTTTGCCCAATGCCATAAAACAACACCAAGGGAGAGTCAGTCCTAGGACTGGTTTCATTTGAAAGTGTTAAACCATCATCTTAACCAACATCATAGGCTGATTTGTGCACAAAAAACTTACTTGTTCCTTTGTCATAAGAATAGAGAGGATCTTTCCTGGTAGAGTCGATCCCTAGGAAGGCTTTGTAGTTATTGTCTTCATACCAGTTGAAGGAGAACACCCGAGAGCCCCCTCCCTCTGGGTACCCACACAGAAGGTCCGACAGGATGCTCATCAGCTGTGTGAAGGTCTGTGGACTGCCATTCTGCAGGAGAGGTCTGGTCACCCACAGCAGGTCTTGAACACTTGGCTGATGGATAAACTAGAGCAAGGGGAAGGCTCTGAGTATATTAAAGCAGCAAGAATCAAGACTTCCATATATATATTTGACTTTCACATTTAAAAGAAAACATCTATATTGTCAGCTATCCAGCTGTGAAAATGAAGAACAAAACCTACTGCCATCGACTTAGGGACTGGGAGAAAAGGACGAACCTTAAAAAAAAAAAATCAAAGAATGAGCATCAGATAACAACCCTCTCTGAAACTTTAATGGCATCTCATAAATCTTGGCTTTCCCTGGCCAGATAACAACCCTCTCTGAGGCTCTAATGGCCTTCCTTCATAAATTCTGATGTCAGGGCCAGCAAAAAATATGAACAAGCCTTTGTGTTATGCTTGTCATAATTTTGTTATTTGTAAGATCCTCTGTGTAACTTTCTGGGCTATAAAGCTTGGCTTCCAGAAAGCTTGGTGCTATTTTTGGCTCCCGTGGTTTTTGTTGGGAGAGGCAGCCCGGCCGGTTGAAATAATAAGCTTGCTTTAATTTTAATTAGGGTCAATGGTCTTTTCTTTGCATCGTGGTCTAACAAGATCATTTTAATATTTCCTCTCTATATATTTAGATGCCTAGAGAATATGTCCTTGGGGCAATGCAGAGATTATTTCACTGTAAACTAGTTCCTGGGTTCTTTCAACTACATGAGGATTACATGAGGATCCTCAATTACATGAGGATGCTGGGGGGAAATTGAGAAATAAAATAATGGGGAATGCTCCTATTCTAGAAAGACAAGGTCAGGGTGGATTTCTTTGGCTAAATAGTTTAGAATTTATTTCCCTAATTTGGAAAATTATTTTTTATTGGCTTAATTTTATCAAATGTGAACTCTTCCATTTACGTGAAATTTGTGATTTGTGATTTGTGTGTGTGTTTTAAGATTTGAGGAACTGGATTAAGTCTCCATTCTTGGAAGAACAACTTTTCAAATTCTGCAACAACTAAGAAGAGCTTGATGCCTTTTGTCCACGTAGGGGTCATTGCACTTGCTGGCCTTGTCCTTTGAAGGTAGATCTGGGATACTGAGAACTGCCAAAGTTGCCAATGCTTTGGTTCCCATGAGGCCATCTGGCTTTGCTTTAGGGGCAAATACAGAATTAAAAAAATGCTGCTTTTATTCCCCAAACTCACCTTATTAGTTATTTTAAAAGGCACTTGGGAATTTAAAAAACCATTAGGACTCAATCAGGTAAGATGGAAAACATTCCCTTACTGCAATAAGTGGTGTTTCTCTGTTGTCCCTCTCTTTGTCCACATACCACACTTGCCATGTGAATTCCACACATGAGTCATGCCTATAATTACATACTATGCTTCAATAATAAAGTTAGAATCTCAAATTGCTTCAACAACAGTGAGTCTCATGACAATCTTGGAAGGGGTTATGTTGCTCATTTAACCAAAGCACTCAGAGATGAAGGGGGTGTTCTAAAGTCAAATGGTCTAATATTAATTAACATAAACCAGGCCATCTGCTTCAGCCTAATTCACAAAAGCTAAGACTTGCTATCTAGACAGGCAAAGAATCTTCGAAAATACCCACACAGAATTAAGAGTGTTGATATGCTTTGAGAAATTTTTTACATTCTCTGTCAACTTCAACTTTATTATATTGATATGAATTTTTCAAATGCTATGAAGGAAAGAATGTTAAAGACTCCCACAGCATCAGGTGGCCATCAGTAAAATGGGCCCATCTTCAACTCAGCCACAGTATTGCTCCTACTCTGCCCAAGTTGAGTTTAGTTTTATAAAAAACAGATTCTAACCTTGCAATTTTTCAAGTTGTCTGAGCCTAAGCCAGCTGGGAATACTGAAGAAAGAAAACCATGTTTCACAGTTTGCATTCTTTTATAATAATCATATCTGAGAATTGCTTATTTTATATCTCTCTTCCCTGTTGATGTATGTCCATGAGGCAACAACTGTGTTTGTCTATTCATCACTATATCTCCAGCATCAACCAACTACTGAGTGAAAGAATCAGGTGTTAATTAAAATGTGCACATATTTTATAAATAACACAAAAAGTCACTTATTTGGGGAATTAAATGAGTAGATATTGGTAAAGCACTTAGGAGTAAAGCTGATAAGCACCATATAAGGATCTGTTACTATTCTTATATATATATAAGAATAGTATATATTCTTATATATTCTTATATATATCTGTTACTATTCTTATATATATATATATTCATGTAGATCTTAAGATCATAAAAGAAAAATGGACCATCTCAGTACTGGAAAAACTTAGATTTAATGGTAAGTTCTCTGAGGATTTGTGCCAGACCAGGCAAATTACTTATTTCCGGAGGTATTTCTTTCCAGGTGGAGAATCATAAGGATGATTCTTTTCTTTTTACATATTACTTAGGAGCAGACAATTTAAGATATGAACACATCCTCTGAAGTTGCTAGAGGAAAAGAACAAATGTATTTCACTTTGAACAGGAGTGAAGTGCCATTATTTGTCATACTAAGTATGTTAAAATTGCATAAAAAGAAATTAAAATTACCAGCATCAGGCTACTTACTCCTTGAATTCTTGGAGATAGATCAGATACTATTTTTCCCCAGGATCTCAGATTGATGCCTTGAGAATTGCTGTCTAGGAGTGTGGGAAGCTGTAATTAACAGGACAAAAAAAATTAAAATATGTATGTAGTTGTATATACATACATACGTACTCTCTGATCCTCTGTGTGCTTATAAATGATTCCTTTCCCTCTTTCTGATTGCAGGAATTTTCTGCTTTCTGTTATGGTTTAGATGTGTTATCCCCCAATAGCTCATGTGTGAGACAATGCAAGAAGGTTCAGAGAAGAAATAATTGGATTACAAGAGTCTTGACCCAACCAATAAATTTTTCCCCTGATAGGAATTAATTAAGTGGTAACTGAAGTGGCAGGGTGTGGCTGGAGGAAGTGGGCATTGAGGGCATGACTTTGGGCATATATTTGTATCTGGCAAATGGAGTCTTTCTCCCTCTCTGCTTTCTGATCATCATATGAGCTACTTCCCTCTGCCACACTCTACTACCATATTATTCAGCATCATCTCAAACCCCAAGGGATTTAGCCTGCTGTCTATGGGTTAAGACCTTTGAAACTGTGAGTCCTCAAATAAACTTCTCTTCTACAGTTGTTCTGGTCAGATCTTTTATTCACAGCAGTGAAAAAGCTGACCAAAACACTCTTGAAAATAGAATTCTTTAATTGAGAAAAATGACAGGCACTAGTTCCAAACTTCCCAGCTGAGATAGTCACTCATATTTTCATAATGACAATACACCCATGAAATAGTGAATACTGGTTTAGTGACACCAAGCAACACCAAAGAAAGCAGAACACAGCTGCTGGCATGTGAGGAAGGCTGCTGTGGAGACACCCACATTTCAACCTTAGGGCTTTATAGACATAGCCAGGTGCCTTCTTCAGTCACATCTTCCCTTCCCCCTTGTATTGCTTTCCTGTTGGTGTCCTTGGTTCAACACTATCCCATCATGGAAGATTCCACCAGGAACATCACTTTGCTTTGAAAGCTACTGTTGGCTGGAATCAGAGAGAAGTCCCTTGCCAGTTCTCCAGGTGAAAACATTGTTCAGGTAACCCAAGCCCACTGGACAACTCAGACCTGTTTTTGCATTTTCCATTTTGACAGGGAAGGTGGAAGCCCTCAAATTTGCTGTCTCTAAGCCCCAGAGTCTGATGTGAACACCATTTTCTGAAAACCAAGTTCAAGTCCTGATGGACATTATTCTTCAGTTTCAGAACTGATTGAATCACCGATACCTTATGAGAGTATTTTAGGAAGCTGGGGGCAGTGGCGCACACCGGTAATCCAAGCAACTTGGGAGGCTGATGCAGGCGGATTGCCAAGTTCAAGGCCACCCTGGGCAACTTAGTGAGATCCTATCTCAAAATTAAAAATAAAAATGATTGGGGATATAACTCAGTGATAGAGTGCCCTTGGGTTCAGTACTGGGGGCAAGGGAAATTCTTTCAGAACTGAGTTCTTGAATTATCAAATTCAAGAGTGTGCCTTGAGTAGTAAAACCTTGGCTTGTAATTCTCATTCAAGTGTTGTAGACCACAAGCCACAAGCCTTGGCTTTTTATCTGCCAGTGAGGTTCTGCTGAATGATGGCGGCGGCACCAGTTGAGCTTGAAGCAAGGCTGAGAAACAGGTGGAATTAGGTATTGACCACCAGATCCCCATTTTTAGCCCTATATCTTGTCCCCTTTTCTCCCTGCTATAGGTGCAAGAGCCCTAGTATTCTCTCTGATCCTGAAACCATGAAATAAATTTAGGTACACTCAGCAGACATTAGCATTTCAGGCTTATTTTCTAACTATAAAATAAAAGAATTTGTTATGCATGAAAAATGTAAAACAGACCTGACAGGGGAGGAATATTCCAGAGGAAGCAGCTGCAAAGCTGCCATTGCTGCCACACCACTGAGAAGCATCTTTACCCTGAGCACAGGGCCTATGCATTGGTCTTGCCAGGACTTCTTTTTAAATTCCTTGAAAATACCTTCAGTGTATCTGGGAAGAGCACTTTAGATCCTATTTTTCCTGTAAGGGCTGAGTGAAGTGAGTAGGAAGGGACTAAACAAACAGGTAAAAATATGTGATGATGGAAAGTTATCACAAGTCCTGGGGACCCTCTCTCCTGACTATCTTCCTGGATTATTAGATATATAAAAGGATGGAAGGGACCTATAAATATAGTGTCATGTGTGTTTTTTTCATTCTGATATGGACAATCCAGGTGTAATAATGGAGTAAGTGGACACGGACCACACACTGGACAACACTGAGGAATTATTAAATTTTGTTGGGTGTGATCCTAGCATTGCAGTTTTGTTAAGACAAATATGACCGTCTCTGCTAAAGATAATTACAAAGCATGTACTGGTGAAATGGTATGTTGTCTATGATTTATTGCAAAAAAGTTTAGGGGTTAAAAAAAAGGGAGAGAACCATCAAAATAAGAACTAAGCCAAATGTTGATAATACTTAATGCTGGGTGATGGGTACATGGGCTTCGTTATATCATTCACTCTATTTTTATACTTATTTCTAGAAATAAAATGTTCAGATAATAAGAAAAAAGTTTTCCCAGGCAAAAATAAATTATTGAATAAATGGATAATTTAATGAATAAATTATTGAATAAATGAATAAGTAAATACTTTCCCTATCTTACATATTTTTTCCTTCCCCACTAAGACTGCTTTTGTTAATTTCTCCTCTAGAATACTCCATCAGAATAAACTTCTTGGGGGCTGGGGTTGTGGCTCAGAGGCAGAATGCTTGCCTGGCATGTGTGAGGCACTGGGTTCAATTCAGAGCACCACATATAAATAAGTAAAATAAAGGTTCATTGACAACTAAAAAAATTTAAGGAAAAAAAAAAAAGAATAACCTTCTTGCTGGTTCCCTTGCATCTAGACTCCTTCCTTCCCATGTATCTTCCACATTGTAGACTGAGTTACCTAAGAGGCCTATCTAATTGTGCTACTTGCACTGATCAGAAATCTTCCATGGCTCTCTTCTTTCCCCAGGAGAGAAGGTCAGTAACAGTGCTGGATACACATGGCCTCTCTAGTCTTCTTGTACTGGGAATTAAACCCAGGGGTACTTAACCATTAAGCCACATCTTCAGCCCTTTTTGTTTTATTTTGAGTCAGGTCTTACTGAGTTGCTTAGGGCCTCACTAATTTTCTGGGGCTGGCTTTGAATTTGGGATCCTCCTGCCTTAGCCTCCCGAGCTGCTAGGATTGCAGACGTGCACCACTATGCTTGGCTTTCCAGCCCTCTTACCTGCCTCTCCTCCACTAGGCCAGACTTCTGCCTCTCCTCACATATCTGTCTTTTGCATATCCCTGGGTTCTGTACTCCATTTCCCTTCTTCCTTTGCCTGGCAGACTCCTATTCTTTCAAGTCTCATTCCTAACACAACTAACTATGGGAAAGACAGTTGTCCCCCAGGTAGCTTTAGATGTCTCTTTTCCATGTCTCTTTGCACCTTGTCCTATAGGTTCCCTGAAGGTGACTTGTTGATTTTCCTCCTTACTTTATTCAGCAGTGGTGATTATTCTTTTGTTTACCTCTCATCTGTCTCTCTTGCAAGACTCTAAGCCTCATGTAGAAAGGAACTGTGTCTGTGTGTTCGGCTCACAGTAGTTACTCAAAAAATATGATAAATAAGTGAATGCTCTTATTAGAGCAAAAAACAAATTTATTATAATTGTTTTCATACCTGTAGTCTGTGAAATGGTATGTTTCTTAAGGACAAGAATCTTACTTTTTTAAAAAATGATTTTTACTTTTATTTTTTAGTTGTAGATGAACCTTTATTTTATTTATGTTTATGAGGTGCTAAGAATCAAACCCAGTGCCTCACACATTCTAGGCAAGCCCACTGAGTTACAAGCCCAGCCCAGGATTTTAAATTTTTATTTTTGTATTGCTTAAGTTTCTTATCCATCACATTTTTATGTAGCAGCTCAGGAGAAATTTGTGAATCATAAATCCCATATGCTAGGAGGTGGAATGAAGTTTGCCTTAGAGACTATGATACACTCACCTATGTCAGATTAAAGAAGTGTTCAGCAACATGTCTACTTTTAAGTTGCTTTTAAAGAAAGAGTAAATAAATTTTAGTATTTCATCTTTAAGTCAAACTCCCTTATGTTGATGTTCTATTATAAAGAGATATAGTGAAGAAGTAGTAATGACTTCCTGGAAATTCATAATTATTCACTTTTAATAATTCAAGAGAATAATTAAATTATTGCCCAGGGCCTCACTAATTTTCTGGGGCTGGCTTTGAATTTGGGATCCTCCTGGCTTAGCCTCCCGAGCTACTAGGATTGCAGACGTGCACCAGGTAGTTCTGACTCTGATATGGAACACTTAGGCCTTTTTTTCATCTTTAAGATAACAAAAGTAATAGCTACTTACTTACATGAAGTACAGTGTATAGCTCGCCCTACTATCTGCCCTACTCTTTACCCAAGAGCAATCACTGTGAAAAATGTGGTGTAGATTGTTTCAGAAGCACCAGGCTCTTAACTTTATTATGCCTTTCTCCTGGTTGAGAGTTCCACAGACCTGCACATTTTGACCACAGTTAGTAACCATATTAACTTCCATGCTAGGGTCTGTAGAATACCCTGTCCCAGATGGTGTTCTTTCTTTCTCCAAAGACTACCTGCTCATTCCAGGAATATAAAATCAACACTCTTTTCTTCCATTCCAGATGTTGTAACAACATCCTACAAATGGGATAGCCTACAAACTACAGAAGTCTGTTTCTTATGGTTCTGGAGACTAGGAAGTCCCGAAGTATGGTTCTGGCAGTTTTGGTGTCTGGTGAGGGCCTATTTTCTGGTTCTTTCTAGGTCTTATTGTGGTAGAAGAGGCAAGCTGGCTTTCTGGGGTCTCTTTTACTAGGATACTAATCCCAGTCCTGACCTCATTGCCTCCCAAAGGCCCAACCTCCTAATATCATCATCTTGGGGATGAGAATTCAACACAGGAATTTGGGGAGCACATTCAGACCACAGCAAGGCTTCTGCTGCATTTTCAGAGAGGAATCTAAGAGTTATCTAAGAGTCCTGAAAAATCAAAGACATTGCTATGGTTTGGATCTGGAATGTTCCCCAAAGATTTGAGTACTTGAAGGATTGGTCTCCAAAGTTGCAGTGTACAGAGGTGTGTTTTTAAGAAAATTATTGGGTCATGAAAGCTCTAATTTTATGATGGATTAATCCATCATTGCTCATGGACTATTGGGAGGTGGAGGAAACTGTAGGAAGTGAGACCTAGTTGGAGGATAGGTCACTGTAGATGTGACCTGCAAAGATTTTTCTTGCAGCTGGCCCACTCTCTCTTTCTCTCTGCTCCCAGTTACCATAAGCTGGGCAGGCCCTTCCACCATGATGTTCTGCCTCACTTCAGGCCCAAAGCAATTGAGCCAGCCAGCTCTGCACTGAAACCTCTGAAACTGTGCTTTAAAATAAATCTTTCCTTCTCTAAGTTGTTCCTGTCAGGTATTTTGGTCACAGCAATGAAAAGCAGACCACTGACACGAACCATAATCAAGACCACAAGAATAAAGTTCTCATCTGTCTATTCCATAAATATTGCTCAGCACTGAGTGCCGAGGCTCTATCACTGTGAGAGATGGATGCCTGTTTACCCAATTCTGCTAAAGGTGATAATGCCTGGCTAAAAACTCTATTTCCCAGACTCCCTTGTGTACAGGTGGGCATGAGGCACAATTCTGATTAATACACTGTAACAGGATGGTGTGTTAAAGGTGTGCCCTCGCCTTCGCCCTGCCTGGAACATGGGATGGACTAGGAGAGGTGCAGCAGATAGTGTGAGAGCTCCAGGTACCTGAAGGAAATGCAGAGGAGCCTGGTTCCTGAGGAAGTCTTTGGAGCTTCCATGTCACTCCTGGGTTACCCACCACAGGACTGTGCTTGGAAATGGAAACAAAATTCATTTTTTCCAGTATTTTGTTTGAGCCGATTACACTTTTGAACTGATGTGATCACACATTTGACAAATACAAATTCAGTGTCTGCTATGTGCAGGTGTTGGGGACATAGTAATGAACAAAACAAAAGCCTCTCTTCATGGAGCTTCACTTCAAGAACGTTGCTCATGTACCCTCAGCCTTCCCACCACTGGGACCACACTGCCAATATGCTCTTGCTTCTCAAATGGCAAAGAATCGTTTTCTAATCCCTTATCCCTCTGTAGCCACACTCTTCCTCCTCAACCTGTTCTTTCCACATTCCTTGGAAGCATAAGCCATACTTGGTGACTTCACTTCCTTAGCAACACCTCTCTATCCTTACCTTCACCATTCTACCAAGAGGCTTTAACAGAACCCCCAATTTCCTCCTGGGGTTTAAGTCCACTGAATATTTTTGCTTCTTTTTTTGGTACTGGCAAATGAACCCAGGGGTACTTTACACTGGGCCACATCTCCAATCCTTTTTATTTTTGAGACAGGGTCTGCTAAATTGCTGAGGCTGGCCTCAAACTTGCGATCTTCCTGCCTCACCTGCCCTATTTTTGCTTTTAGTCTGTTGAGGCCTCTGCTTTTCTTGACACTTTTGATCACATTGCCATCTGTGACACTGTTCTTGACTGCTTTTTTTGCTCCTCCTTGGCCTTTCCTATGAACTCCTCTGCCTTCATCTTCCCACTATCAGCCAAGTTCCCTGAGGACCTGCAACCCTCACACTGCACTATCTCCCTACTTAAGAATGAGTAGTCTTATTACCTTTATTATTGAATCTGCCACCTTTTTATTGACAACTTCTAAACCTGCTCCTCCAGCCCAGACTTCTCCCCATAGCCTTGGCCTTATGTATCCACTGCCTGCTGGTCATTGGGATCCAACACATCCCATACTGATCACATTGTCTTTCCCAAACCAGTTTTCATTCCTGCTGGCACTAACTTCTTCCCAGAAGTCAGCACTGATTCTTCACCATCCCATCCCATTGCCCAAACCTCTAGCTTGGGAATCTAGGAGTTGGTGCTGGGTCTGAGTGTGGGGCAGATGAGCCCTCAGATTGCAAAGAGGGGAGCCAAGGGACATGTTAACGATTATGCTAGGAGGAAGTTGGACTCAATGACCACAGTCCAAAGAAGTTCTGCAGAGAAAAAAAAAAAAGGTCCTATGTGGGAGACCAACCTCGCACATGACGGAGTTAACTCCCCTGCTGGGAGATGTAGCATCAGGCACCCATGCTGCTAGACTGCCCCGCTCTTCTAGGGTTCAAGTGACTGTGTCTTCGTGCCTGGGCATGTCTTCCTACAGCCCCATGGGTGGAGCTATGCTCACCTGTTCCTTTGTAATATTACCCCTTGCCCTGTTTAGGATAGAATGTTCCATGGAAGTGCCTTGTGTGTGTACCCTTCTCTTACTGTGCCCTTGGGTTGGCCTATCTAGATGTCAGTCAACCTGCTGACAGTGGACATCAGAAGATAGACTCAGCCCCCTGAAACTTGACCCCTTGCCTCATCTGAATAGCTTCTCCTCAATAAAAGGGGTCAGCGCGTACTCTCTCTCTCTCTTTCTGCAGACCCTTAAGGTCAGAGGAGCCCTCACAGCGACCCCAAAGAAAAAGGTATTTGTGTCTCTTGTGTGGTTATTTTGTGAAGCCCAGTTATCCCAGTTTACCTGGAGCGACCCCTGAGCCTTTTAGTCGTGAACAGAAACCCAGCAGTCCTAAAGGATGGGAGGGTCAGGAGGGGCCAGGAATCCAGAGGCAGAGAAATAAAGGAATCATCACACTCATGTGTCCAAGCAGGTTGGACATTAAATCAGTCACAAGTTCCTGTTCTTTCAGTTACTCCCTCTTCTTTCTAAGTTTGTTGTCTGCCCTTCTCACTTGACTGTGAGCCAGAGACTGTTCATGACTATGTTTTGCCTGTGTGTACGTCTTTAACCCATCCTCTCTTTCACTGGGAGGGAACATCCTGAGTGCAAGGCCATGGGCACAATATAAGCTTAAAACTCTGTCCTACATCCAAGTCAGCATATTGGAAAGCACCAATGTCTCTATCTATTCACATCTCTTTTTATCAACATATCTGCATATACACACAGTTTTTTAAGGCTCCAAATATTGTTTTTGAAATTATATGGCATCCCATAACTCATTTAGTGAGTGAATGTGTTATGATTTCTCAGCAGTCATTATAAATACTTGGGAATGTGTGTAAAGTGGGAAAACCTGAATTATAAACTGAATTTTGAATTTCACATTTAATGAGTACCAAATTTAACAATAAAGTTAAGTAACATTACCTTTCTTAAACAATGTATTGTTCCCTAAAGCAAAGGAGGACAATAAAATACCATGTCCCTGGATGCTCTATTTTTCTTTCCCCAAATCTAGCCAAAATAAGGGAACAATGAGATCAAGCGTGGGATGGGAAGTCCAGATACATATTATCTTGGAGGACATTGGCTTTCTCTAGGCACACTGGGAACTGTAGAAGTTACTTTCTGCACGTACAACAGGACAGTTGCTCCCTGTGATGCTGTTCCTATAAGCAAACTAAGGAAGCTAATGCTGGTGATGTCACTGCTTCTGCCACTCAAGATACAAACCCCTTTCAGAGTGGGGACAGGCATGGAACTGAGGGCACTTTGGAAAGAATACATGTCACTCAACCAGTCACAGTGGACAGAACACTGTGAGTCATTGCTTGGCTATACACTGTGAGGGAATAGAAGCTGTTCACCTTTTGCCACTGGATTCTTCTTGGTGCAGTTACTGATCTCGTTAGCTTAACCTAATAAACCACAAGTCTCCCATACTGTCTCTGGGTACTTTTTTTTGGCTTTCCCACAACTTAGCACAACTGGACTGTGAATGAGATAAACATGCAATTTGATATTTATTAAATTTAATTCTAAAGCTTTTTCTTTGTATTTTGGAGCCAATTTTTCTTTTAATTTCAAGTCTCAAACATTTTTTGTAGGTTTCTGCAAAGCTTATGGCCATAAGGCACTATACCTAATACTTTGGGACCAAGGGATTAAACAGCCACCCCCACCCATCCTCACTCCACCTCAACTGGCAAGAATCAACTTATCTGAAACCACTTCTCCTCATCCAGAAGGCCTTCCCTCATCACCCTCTGCTTCCTGCCTCCTTCCCCATGGATAAGGTGCTCCTCCTAGCTGCTCCTATAATTAATTCTTACCACATTTATTTATCACTTTTTTATCAGTTTGCTATTATTTTTTAATGTATCTGTCTTCCAGCTAAACTGTAGGCTCAGTAAGTGTAGGAATGGATTTATTTTGTTTTCATCTTCAGAGCATGTACACAGTAAGTCCTCAATGAATATGTGTTGTATTCATGAATAAATAAACAATAATCTAGTAGAAAAGAGACAGAATCTATTGAGATGAGAGCTTCCATGAGAAGTATCTCTACTAGGTGTGATGGTGTCTTTCAGGGAGGCAGCAGTCGGTTGCACCTAAGGACATGAAGGTGACATTTAAGCTGAGACAAACTGATAATTGTGAGGTGAGGGCAGTGTCTGTGGACTGAAGGGGAGAGCCAGGAATTCTAGGTGGAGAGAAAAATGTGAAGAGAGCCAACAAGAGAGTGAGACTAGAGAGAGCCAGATAAGAACAAGTCTAGGAATTAGGGGGAGAGTGGATGGGGGAGCGGGCACAGCTCAAGATGCATTTTTGTGTCTAGTTAACACTTCCTTTTTTTTTTTGGTACCAGGGATTGAACCCAGGGGCAATTAAATTCTGGGCCACATCCCCAGCCTTTTTTATTTTTATTTTTAAAAATCTGAAATAGTCTCACTAGACTGCTTGCAGCCTTGCTAGGTTGCTGAGGCTGTCTTTGAACCTGTGATCTTCTTGCCTCAGCCTCCTGAGCCCCTGGGATTACAGGCATGTTCTATCACACACAGCTAATGCTTTCTTTTTGACCTTGTCAATTGTTTAATAATATTCATTAATCAAATATTTACTAAGCTCTAGCTATGTGCCTGGAACACTGGCTGCAATTGTCTTCCCAGTTCACTTCAGTGGAGATGCTAAATAATGAGAGTTTCATACTCACTCTTCATTTGAAATACCACTTACACCTCAGAAGGGTATCAAACCCCAAGAGCCTTCT
This sequence comes from Marmota marmota marmota, assembly GCF_001458135.2. NCBI lineage: Eukaryota > Metazoa > Chordata > Mammalia > Rodentia > Sciuridae > Marmota > Marmota marmota. The sequence continues at coordinate 5,349,006 of NW_026000076.1, read as the reverse complement.
ACTTGTACTTGTTTACCAGTGTTCTGGCTGGGATTGCTACATATTATAAAATAACTTTCCCAGAGCTCTCTTCTCCTTTTAATTCCTTCCATTATTATCTATTTAAATTTATAAGAATTGTTCCTGCCAAAAGAGTCAAAAAAAAAAAAAAAAAAAAAACACCAGAAGAGACTGCAAGTTCATTTAAATGACAATGTGGAAACATTTCTGGATAAAAGGCTATAGACCAAAATGGCAAATATCATCACTCCCCCCCCCCCCCCCAACTTCCTACACCAACAAGTTCTGTGAATTTTCCAAATAACAATCTTTCCTTGTCCCCACTGAGCTCAGTACTGCCAACCCAAGGTCAAGGTCTTATTAGACCTCTTATGGAAGATGGGATATACAAATAGGGCTGTGGAAGGCATAGTCTCCATCAACTGCAGTTGGTTTGAACAGTCCCTGAGCCTTGATCTTGTGTGAAGAAATTGATACGAGGCCCTCACAGGTAACAAGAGGATTTTTGTCTCCATGAAGCCTCTGTTTTGGTTCTTCAGAAACTAAAAAATGCCTCTTCTTTGGGGTTGTGTAATATTTTTTACATATGCAGAATAAATCATATAAGCTCCTAAAAAGTCTTGGCATTTGCTGATGCTTTGGATCAGATGCAACACCATCAGCACATAGAAAGAACATCTTAGGAGTTGAATTTTTTTGTTTGATTTACTTTCTCTGATTCAAAGATAATCTAAAAGCAGTATTAATTTCTAAGTTGAGGATATACCTAATACAAAGGTAATTAGGTAGCCTCAAGTTAAAAGTGTCTATATATGATGACATAGTTTCTGGAAGGTTCTAGAGCTGGGGATGGGTGGTTGTCTTGAAAACACCCAGACAAGAGGTAAAGAGCAGACAGCTGAAGACAGAGTGCTGGGCTGCTGGGTTAAGCTCTGGGCTGCTGCTGCAGGAAGCCCAGATTTATCCAGGAGGGAAGTTGTTGCTGGGCAACTGAGAGAATGTGGCTCTGAAGCATGTTTGTTGCAACCTGACAGTTGTTAAGCATCAGATGAGAAGAGAGGAAGCTGCCTCAGTAGTGAGGGGGCAACCAGAAGGGGTGCCCTGAGTACTAGGAAATGCGTCATGAGTGGAGAATTCCGACTCAGTCACTGGGAGGGGTGGGGGGACATGCCCAAACTGTCTCTACTGGAGGAGGTCACTGAGACATGTTGTCTCCCCACTCTGGAGGAATAGTGTCTGAACCAGAGGGTGGGCTCTGTGGTATGTGTATAGACAAGTGATGGGACTCTTTTGGCTCAACAAGAAACTAGGCCTTTTTCTCTCCACAGGGTCTTCTGTCCTGGTATCTGTGGCTGATGAAAGCAAAACTGAGCTTGGAATCTAGAGTCAGTTTAAGGTCACTCCATGAGAGAGACCACCCCCTAGTCTGAGAGGACCATAGAAAGGAGCCAAGGGACCCCCAGGAAAGTGGGGACATTCTTGCTTTGATAAGAACAAAATGGTTTTGGTTTCAAAGTATTTTTCCATCTCTTCCCTAATGTGAATCTCGTACATGTGTAGAGCGGGTCTTATTGTCTCAATTTTACAAATGGGGGATGGAATCCCCTTTGAATGACAGCAAGTTAGCTGTCAGCTCAGAGCCAGGAAACAGTCTCCAGGCCACTGGCAAATGTTGGTGTGCCCCAGTGGGCTGTCCAGCACTCTGATCTCACTAAGGGTCCCATGCTCAGGGGGGATGCTGACAACTTTATAAAGAGAATTAAGGAAGACTCTGTAGCTATATTGAGACCTTTTAGGAAAAGATACATATTAATAGTAGGTAGTAAAGAAATTTTAATGCAGAAGCTCCTAACCTGCAGTTGGCTTCAGTGGCCTCTGTGTGTCCTGTGGGAACTTAACATTCCCTAAGAAAAGGGTCTAGCACTGGTGTCAGAGTATCTTTTTCTATAAATTTATAAAGTATTATACTTATATAGATGAATAATAGGGCTAAGAAAGGTTCAATATCTTGCCCACAACCACAGAAGTCAAACCAGGCCTTCTTCTTTCTTTTTTTTTTGGGGGGGGTACCAGAGATTGAACTCAGGGGCACTCGACCACTGAGCCACATCCCCAGACTTTTTTGTATTTTACTTAGAGACAGGGTCTCACTGAGTTGCTTAGCACCTCACTAAATTGCTGAGGCTGCCTTTGAACTCAGAATCCTCCTACCTCAGCCTCCTGAGCTGCTGTGTGTTGCCACCATGCCCCTTTTTTTTTTTTTTTTTTTGGTACCACAGATTGAACCCAGGGATACTTAACCACTGAGCCATATCCCCAGCCATGGCAGGATCTTGTTAAGTTGCCTCACTACGTTGCTAAGCCTGGCTTTGAACTGGTGATCCTCCTGTCTCAGTCTCCTGAGTCGCTGAGATTACAGGTGTGCAACACCAAACCTGGCTTCTTTCTTAACCACATTGCTACAGGTGTTGGGGAGCACTCAGCCCACATTTGGAATAAACACACACCTAATGCTGAAGCTCCTATGACTCCTGGGTCACTAGGCCAATGTTCTAAAAATCATATTGGTCAAGATTTCTTGGGCCTCTGGAGCTTGGAGCTTCTTCCAGGCTTGTTCTGAACACTGGGTTCACACCTCCACCAGTGTCAATTCATGTTGGTGTGCCCCAGTGGGCTGCCCAGCACTCTGATCTCACTAAGGGTCCCATGCTCAGAGGGGATGCTGAGTCCCAGATGCTGCCTGTCCCAGGAATCACCCTTCCCTTACCACATGGAAGAGCTTGAAGAAGTCCACATTGGCATACAGAGTGTCTTCTATCCACTGTAGGGTGCCCTGGGAGAGGGAACACAGGGCGTCACGCACAGCCCATGCCCCATGACGCTGGCCAAATATGATGAAGCGCTCCAGGAGGGCTTCATTGCAGGCGATGTCCTTCAGCACCAGGTCTGGGACTCCGTGAGCAAACTGCAGGGGAGAGAGGCAACACTGAACTCTCCTGGTGGTAGGAAATCACCGCACCCCCCCACTCAAAGATGCCCACATTCTAATCAAAGGGACCAGTGAATATATTATATTCTAATACAAATGGAATTAAGATTGCTGATGGATTAAGTTTGCTAATTAGCTACCTAACTAGATCAGCAGGTTATTTTGATTTATCTGGTTGGGTCCAATATAATCCTTGAAGCATGGAAGGAGATAGAAGAAACAGTGTCAGAAGAATGTGAGATAGGTTTGGTGGGCCACTGCTGGCCTTGCAGATTGAGGGGGACCACAAGCCAAGGAACATGGACAGTGTCTAGATGCTGGAAAAGGTAAGAAAACAGATTTTCCTTTAGATGCCCGGTACAGGATGTAGACCTCCTGGTTCCTTGACCCTCATATTTCTCTCCTCCAGAAACATAAGAAAATATTTTGGTGTTGTTTTAAAACCACTAAATTTGTGGTGCTTTATTTCAGAAGCAATAGAAAATCCAGACATTCCCCCCCCAAGCCTCACTTTACTAGAGAAATTTTTAAAATGTAAGAGATCCCCTTCTCTGCACATGATGCCAAGGTGCCATAGAGACCTCCCCCGAGGAGTCGTGAGAAGACACTTGTAGTGGTTCTCCCTAAATCTATCACATAAAAACACCAGATGCCCAGTGAAATTTGAATTTTGGGTGAATAATAAATAATTTTAGTGTAAGTGTGTCCCAAATAGGGTCTAAATGGAATGTAATTATGCTTGAGTTCTTTTTTTTTAAAATCATTTATCTGATTTAACTAGTTATCCATTTTTGGATCCGTGACCCCCAAGGCCTGTGTATCTCACCACCCCCACCATGGACAGTGACTCCTGAAACATCATGCCCATGTTGGCCTCCAGAGGCTAAAGGGCCAAGGGAAGGGCATCAACCATGGTCAGAGGCCTTGGCCACCCAGCACAGTGCCTGGCCTCTTGGAGTCCTGGATCCACTGCAGTGAACAAGACCTTGAGAGTCATGAACGAATAAGATTGTCTGGGCACTGCATTCTCCTCATGGCTTCCAGTTACATGGTTCTCTGGCAGAGCAGGTCCAGCTTTGCCACCTGCTGCATAGGGACCGTCAGACCCCACCTGGAAAAGCGTGGTCCCTAAACAAAGTACAAGTCACTGCTGATGGTGGATCAGCTCTGTACTCCCTCACCTAGTACAAGGCTGCGTGTGCCCACAGAGCCTTCCTGCTTTGCCCACACCCACCTCTCTCATCTCTAATTCTAGAGGCTAAAACATTCCAAGATGGAGGGTATCAATCAACTCATTTTGTCCAAGCCTCTCATATTCCCAAGGAGGAAGTGATGGAAGACGAATCAAGTGACTTGAGAAACTCACATAGCCAGCCAGGGAGAAAACTGGGACACCATGAAGGTCCCACTCATTGGTCACTCTCTCTCAATGCCCACTCACTGGCTTCTTACTGTGCAGCGACCAGAAGAGTGAATGGGATGAATAAGGCCAATTCCCGCCTATTAGAGGCTCTCCAACTAGCTATACAGGCATCTAAATAGCAGAAATGCTAGATTAAACACAGTGAAACCAGCACACAGAGGAGGGATAGTTAAGTAGAGCTAGGAAAGGCTGTTAGTGCTTATTAAATCTTCACTGTATCAGGTACTGTCAAAAGCCATACCTGGGTTGCAAGTGGGTCGCCACACATGGAAGCCTAGCGGATAGAAACATCTGGTGTCTGGGAAGGACCAGTGGATATTTCCTCTGGTCAATTGCTCAGGGACATTGTGAATTTCTATTAGGCTCTGCCATGGTCCACACAGCACCTGAGATGGGTGTGATGTGAGAAGATGCCAATCAACCTGCTGACTGCAAAACACCACAAAACAAGACTTGGTCCTTGAAACCTTATCCCTGGCTTTGATATAACCCCTTAAATAAACCACCTGAGCCATCTTTTCTATGTCTAGTTCCAGCACTCATGTGGACTAGATCTATGAGGAGCTTCGCTTTTGTAAATATATTTTGGCCATTTGTGTTTTGTTATTCACTAATTATTTGAGACTTTTAAGTTTTAGAGTGGCTTACATCCTCCTGAGCAGGAAGAAGAATCCCCCAAAGAGACACTGGCTGTGGCCCCGTTATGATGATGCTCAACATGGACCTGACCCAGGAATGAATTCAAAGTAAGCAGAGACTTGGTTAAATGGGGTCTGATCACCCACAGATTCAGAAGATAGAAATTAAGTTAAGCAACACCCACCTCAAAGAAATTGATGGTACACTGCAATCTAGAGCAGGGAGGTGGGAAAGTTCATTTTGATACCCTGATATAAAACCGAAGCAAATCTCTTCCAGAAAAGGTCTATCTACTCAAAATCCTTATGAAAACAGAAATGGAGGGGGGGAGACGCATTTTCTTCTGCTTTCGGTAGTACTCTAACAATTTAAACTGAGCGGGCAAATTCCTCGCAGCACCTCCCACTGCATCCTTACAGACCGCTAAGATAGAGCAATCTAACTTAAAGGCGTAACCCAGCTGAACTCTAATCACTCAAATTTAGAATGCTGGGACTGACAGAAGGCTCTAACTGCGGATTCCAGCAAGGTCTGTAACCTACATGAGGTGGGCCAGCAGTGTCTCTGTCTCTTTGGTACCTGCAAAAAGGATGGCAACTCTAACTAACTTGGGTACCAAACACAACCTACTTTGATTTATCCTGTCCGGTGATTGGTCCATTGCTAGCTAAAGCCCACCTTTGGGTTGGAAATTATTTGCTGTGTGGGCCGGTCCACACACAGGAAGAAATCTATCCATAGTTGCAGAGACAGCTACTGCTCCCTGCCAACAACGTCTGCCTTCTGTCTGGGCTGGGCTGATAACCCAAAGAGGAGACAAAACGCCGCCGCCGCCCACCAGTAGTGCTGAGGTTTGCAGCAAGGAGTCAGCAAAAGGCAGGGAGAACCAACCTAAAAAGCCTCGCGACTGTGCCGCAGAGGGGATACAGAGTCGGGAGGCGCAGGCAGACAAGCTGATGGCACGAAACAAAACAGGGCAAATAGCAATGTGAGCGGTGGCCGCGGAAACCAGACGCATAACAGCGGCGGCAGCAACGGCATTGACCCGGAGGATGCTGAGGGTGGCCAGAAACACGGGAGCTTGCTCCTTCGTTGGCCGGGACAGCAATGGCGGCTCACCGGGCCCATGAAAAAGGCAGTCATAGCTTAGATAGCTCCCAGCCTGACAAAAGCCGCCGGTATTTTAACTTCAGATAGGCGAACATGGGAGGCACTCGAGGGGTGGGGACCCCAGAGCTTTAGGTAGAATTTCAGGTAACATGGAAAACACGGGAAAATAGCTCTGGCCACGCGACAGCAGCATCAGGGCGCACCCCTTCAAGCCCCGCCTCCTGGCCTTCCTCTGGCTTCCTCTTGGTCCCTCCCGCCCATCCCTAGGGCGGGACTTCCGCCCGCCCTCCAGCATTGCGGAACCTGTATCTCACAGCATTGTTATTTCTCACAAGCAAACACCCAGCTAGAAGTTTTTCTTTCGTTGACGAGGGATTTTCTTGACAGACAAAATGCAAGCCAACGAACTCCTGCGTCTTTAATAGTGGCCTTTTTCTTAATTCTTTCCGGATGCTGAGTTGAATAAACTAATTTCTAATCCCATTAACCAGGTTTCTCCAAGAAACTTGATTTCCCATTCTCTCTACAGCTGTGCTATTAAGGAAGCGTTGCAAAAAATTATTACGTTTTCTCACACATTATTTTTTGTTTTCTCACATTATTTTTCTTTTTTAGAGATACTAGAGGTAAATTTTGACCATTATGAGAACAAAAGCCGGCAATCTAAAATGTTTAATCTCACAACGTTCTGATGATGGCCAAAATTTTTATTCTTATGATTTCTAAATATGTAAACACAATGATTAAATATGTATATGCACAAAAATTCTATTTTAACTTCATTAATGTCAAAGTTTGCATAGATAAAAAGAGTGCACTCATAATATTTAAACTAAAATAAAATGGATCCAAATACTTTTAAGTCACATGACTTAATAAGGTTCAATTTAAGGTGGCTGATTAAATTTAAAAAAGTATATTTTCACTTCTTAATACATATTTTTCCAGCTACTTAAGTAATCTATATAATCTTTAATTCATAGGGTAATTAACAGATGCCTATTTACTTCTAATAATTTTCCTTCCACAGGGAATACATAACTCATATTATTATATACAATTATCTGATGCCCTTCTTCAAAGAAAAATAATATTTAATTCATGGTAAATGTAATTCATTATATAAATGCCTATTTCAAAAGATACTTGGTAACTTACAAAGTTAAAATGCAAATATCAAGTAATCTTAACTCTAAACTATTGTTTAGGTTTTCATAAAGTGGTAAACATATAATTCTATGTACAAAGGTGTCCAAAAATTTTGGCTACATTTCCATTGAAATATTTTTTCTTATTAAAATATAATAATTTATCTAGATTCAAAGATTTACAGGAATTGTTTCAAAATGTAACCATAAAGAAGAAGTCTAGAAGGAAAGAAAGAAATGCTTCTACAGAGAGAAAAGAAAAATTGGAGAATCCTACAAGGAAGAAAGAAAACATCTCTGGGTAAAAAGTCTTTATGTTTGAAGGCTTTAATGATAGAAAGAAAAAGAATTTTCTCAATAGAGGAATCTTTGTATGATTATATACAGAAGGTCTAAATAGGTGATGTAGAATGAGTAAATAGAGAAAAGATTTGTGTGTGGCTAAATTGGTTATAAGTACATAAAACAATCAATTAAAAATATTTGAGGCTTTTCCCTAAGAGCAAATATTCATGTGCTTATATAAACAAAAATTTTAACCTATACATTGAGATGACAAGAACTTCTTAAAGCATTAATCTACTCTCATTCCAATAGAATAATTACTTATGCCTAGTAAATTTTATTATTTAAAAAAGGACTAATTTTTAAGAAATTAAGATTCATACATTTTTGATTGAATGTTAATGTTTTCAAATACCACCTTGAGTTCTAAGTTTCAAACTTCTCTTTGAAAGCTAAAATTAATTAATTTAAAAACATCAATATAACTATAATAATTATTACTGATTCTTCTATATCAATTGTATCTCTGTTTCCTAAATATATCAATCCTTAAAATATAAGGTTTAAGAGAATATTTTACTAAAATATTGGTCTACAAACTAGTTTTTATAATGTTCTCTTACCAACTCATAATAATAACAAAATAATTAAAAATCTAATCATATGAATTATTCTTCTATAATTATATAAAGTAAAACTTATGTATTATTACACTGAGAAGTAAGCTTAGCTATATTTTTAAAAGACAGTTGAGAGACACTAGCTTATTTAAAGGGTAACATAATGTATAAAAATATTTTAACATCTGCTCTCAAGAAGGGATTAAAGATTCTCTTAAATTTGTCCATTTCATATTTTGGATAGTTTATATTGACTCAAAGAATTACATACCAAAGTTTATAGACTGATATTCAAATGAAAAACTAAAATTAATTTCAAGATTAAAACATTTTATGTTACAAAAATTAAGAAGTATACATAAGAATCTCTTCGGGTTCTACTGTTCATAGTTAACTGCTGTTGGCATCTAATTCATAGCCTTCTAAACTGTTTTCTATACACATAGATATTCATATTTTATATAAATATAGGATCATATTAGTATTTTCAAAATTTATAAAATCATATACACTGTATATATGTATATATATATATGTATATGTATACATAAAGATTGTTTTTGCATAAGTCCCTTGAGATGTCATTGCTGGGTCAATGCCATGTAAAATTTTAAAATTTTCTAAATAATCCACTAAATCATTGTCCTGAGCAATACTACCAATTTATTTAAAGTACTGATTCCCCATAATTAGATCATCATTAGATTTAATGATAATAATTTTTTTCCTGAATGGGGAAGTGAAAAGCTATTCACTGTTCTATTTTATTTTTCATTATTAGTAATAAATAAAATTTTTTTCTTATGCTCACTAAACATATATAATTCTTATTCTAAAAAGATATCTATTTATGTCTTATATACCTTTATAGAGGCCAATCATACATTTGATAAAAATTAAGCTTCCATTTACTATAATACCTTTTGAACTCAATAATATTGGCTTTGACATGCCTAATAAGTAACTCTTGCCAATTTTTCCGGCCAACTAAAGATAGTAAGTCTCTTCTTGTACTATACGAGGCCTTTGTATACAGTTTAAGGCTAATGATACTCTGACTTATATCAAAAAATATAAAATATATTAGACATAGGAAATTGTTAAAATGCATGAAACAAATTTGGAGAGGTATAGATCAGTAATGTGCTAGGACTGTAGAAGAGGTTGCCTGGTACTAGGAAGAGAGCAGCCCAGGAAAGCAGAGATTGGCCCTTCTGTGGCCATCATCAGATTCTGTACCATAGGAAGAGTGACCTCAGTCCACAGAAACTGCACTGCCCATTCTCAGCAGGAGCTGAAGATATTTCAGAGACTGCCTTCTCTTCAGGAGGGCTGCTCAAATATACCTTTCAGAATGTGCTTCCCTGACCATCCCTCTTAAACTTCTCCCTCCCACACCCCTTCTGTCCCCTCCCTACATACAGCTCCTGACAAGCTGGAGACACATGCCAGAGTCTCTGTGTCTGACTACCTCCTATCACCCCACTGGAATGTGAGCTTCTGAGCCAGGGGCTTTGCTTGCCTCCTTCACACTGTATTCTACGTCCCTACAACGGTCCCTAAATATTTAATTAGGGAATGAATAGACCTCCGTTTCCTTAGCCCCTACAGGGGAGGTTGAGCCTCAGGATGGCTTAGCTTCCTCCCAGTTATGAAAACCTGCTGAGCTTTAAATCTTGTGAGGTCATGTGTGCTTCAGATCTGGTCATCTCAATGACCCCCAGGTATTTTTCCAAATATAGGGCATCAGTCATGGATGCTGAATGTAAAAGTGATAAACCCAGCCTAATTCCCTCTTAAGATCGGGAGCCATCTTGCCACAAAGACATGAAAAGTTAATTTCGGCTTTAGTATAAATTACTGCGATTTCTAAATTTGCTTGGAATACCTGCCCGTGCCTTGAACTCACCCATGCCCGGCTTTTTCTGACCAGATAACAACCCTCTCCAAAACTTTAGTGGCGCCTCATAAATTCTGGCTCTCCCTAGCCAGATAACGACCCTCTCTGAAGCCCCAATGACGCCTCATAAATTCTGATGTCGGGACCAGCTAAATTATTAACTAACTTTTGTGTTATGCTTGTCACAATTTTGTTATCCGTAAGTTCTCAACACCTACCCCCCCCCCATTTGTGTAACTTTCTGTGCTATAAAGCTGTACTCCTAGAAGGCTGCAGGGTTGTCTTCTGTTCCCATGGTTTTCGGGGAGAGAACAGCCCTGACCAGTTGGAATTATAAGCTTGCTTTAATTTGATTTCAATTGGAGTTGGTGGTCTTTTCTTTGCATTGTGGTCTAACAAAAGCAAGAAAGAATAGAAAAAGCAGAGGTCTCCCTTAGTAGGCATAGTGCTTACCCCTCCCCTCCAGAGACCACTGACCAAGGACACCCACTTACCTGTTCCACACGGACTTGGGAGTTGACCAGTAGGTGGACAACTGAGCTGGACAGGCCAATGTTTTTAATAAGAAATAGGGTCAGCGTCTCTTCATCTTTCAGGATATCCTGAATGCGTATTCCTCGTCCTGTGTATTAATGAGAAAAATAATAGGGTGTTGAAGGGGAGATGGGTCAAAAAAAGGAACATAGGTAGAGCTGGTGGGAAATGTTCTAACTTGGCACTCAGGATAATGCTCCATTCTTGGGTTCTCTGGGAGCAGCTGGAGGTCCAGCCTCTTGCCTGTGGTCATCACCAACACAGTCACAGTATCTACTGTGGAGGCAGCTGGACAGAGTTCAGTGGGAAGGCACAGAAGGTGGGGAAAGGTAGCCCAGGGTGGGTGTCAGATGCTTTGTGGGATTGGTGCAGACAGTGGCTCTCAACAGGGGATGAGGGGTGGAGGAGGTAGAGCTGGGCAATTTTGTCCCTGGGGAATATTTGGCAATATCTGTAGATAAATTTAGTTGTCACAGCTGGGACAGTGCTCATTCCACAATACATAGCACAGTCCCTCTCCAAACAAAGAATTTTCTGGCCCCCCAATTTTAATGGTGCTGAGGTTGAGAAATCCTGGTCTAGGATTGGAGGAGATAGGTCATTTGTCCATAGTGCAGTTGTCATGGGGTAGAGGACCCTTCTTGGAGTTTCTGTACTTTCAGCTCAGGCTCCAAGCTCAGGACACTGGTGTGGACAAAGGGGGATGGGGTATGACGGGCAAGAAAGGCTTCAAGTGGAAAGAGAAGAGCCAGCCTCTTGATACTGTTGTTGGGTTTTTGTTTGTTTCTTGTTTTCCACTGGGGAGTAGAGACCCCCGAGGGAGCCCCTCCATCCCTTCTCCCTGTTGTTGCTTCCTACCTGGGTATGCAGCTCCTCCTCTCTTCCTGTACGACCTCTGTGTCTGCATGGTGGCCACAGCCTGGCCTCCCTGCCCTTTGCCTTTCCCTCACCATGCACCTTTCTTCTGCTGCACTTGACCCACGGTCACCCTTGGGCTCGTATTCTCACCTATCCTGCCTGGCAGCCTTCACAATCTTAAAGTTGAATATTTCACTCTCTAATTATCAATCCTTTCATCTTGCTCATGTTCTCAGTCACTTAAAGAGGGTCATGGAATGCACCGAGACCTTTATTCCCTGCTTCTCTATCCCCTTCCCTCAGCTCCTCTCAGTACTTGTGACTTCTCAAGGATCCTTCTGCAGCCTGGGCCTGGTGCATATAGTACAATCACTTTCTTCAACCTCCTTGCCTCCTTGACCTCCTCTGGTGCCTCTCCCCAAGCTCCATCACCCAGCTCTCCACCTGCCCTGGCTCAGGGCCTGGATGCCAAATATCACTGGGAAAATTGTACAATTGTACATTTTAATGTCGTGGTAAACATGTGGTCTGTGACCTCCACTGCTCCTCAGTGCTCCTTAGCATTGCCACAGTTTCTGGTTTGCTGTCACCCTGGGACTCCACACCTTACCATACTCAGCAAATCTCTCTTCCCCAGCGTCTAGCCCTTGATTCAACCTGTGTTTCTCAGAGCACCATCTCTCTCAGTGTTTTTCTTTTTGTCTCTGGATTCACATGGAGTGGGACCCTTGGAGCCCTCCTGCCCAACTTCCTACCTTCTAGGCTGGTGCAGAGAAACAGGCATTTTCAACAAGGCAATTCTCATCAGCCTTTGCAGCCCATCTCTTCCTGCCTCCTCCGGTATCATTTTCTATCAAATTCCTCCCTTTCTCCTAGATGGGTGAGGCAGGTGTGAGGCCAGCAAATGTTGAGAACGCTGAAGCCCAGCTCACCTGCAATTCTTTCAGGGTGATTCCGCAGGGTGTCCATGAGCTGGGACAAGGTGCGGAGCTCTGTCCAAATCTGGCCAAAGTGCTGGCTTTCTGGTGCATTCATGAGGAGTTCTTGAAAATCTCGATACACTCTTGCCAAGCTGTAAGAACAAAACCTCATCAATAAAAAAATAACTGTCATTTTCATAATATTATTAATACCTTGTGCTATTTGTTAAAATAGGGTGCTTAGCTACTATGTTATGTCTATTTACCATACTGCCATGACAAAAGGAAAAAAGAGAATTTTTTTCTTTTTTCTTTTTACTCTCTTGCAAATGTAGGACAACAGATTGGGGTAGTGAGTGATTTGTCCAGTCCTCCAGTTTGGGCAGGGCCAGGTAACTTGTTAACCCCATGCTATCTACATCACTTGTCCTGAGTAACTTTAAACTTGGTAAAGCTTTTTATAATATTGATGTTGGTGAATATTACTGGAGGTTCTTCCAGCCTTCTCCCACTTCTCTGAGACCTACCCCATATCCATTTATGGGGGTAGGCTCTGACAGCCATGCTTCATCCACAAGGAACTCCCTGTGTATGTGTGTGCACACGCATACACACACACATACACACACCCCTTCACTAAGGCTGATTGGACAGGGAGAATAAAGTTGAGACAACCAAAGTTATTCCCAGGAACTTAAACAGGATTCAGGGTGCTCTTCTGATTGCTCAAGTTAAAATGCTGTGAACTGGGTGATTGGTACAGCCTGGCCTTCTAGGAGGAGGGGAGACTGGTCCATGGAGAGAGGTGTGTAGATGAACAGAGACAGATCGAGAGGCTGGACCTCAAAGTTCAGTCTGGAAGAGCTGAAGAAGCAGCTCCTGACAGCTCTCCAGCTCTTGCCCCTCCTCTCCTGTGGCCTGCCTTTACCCTTGTCTTTGTGAGAAGGTCTAAATCATGTATCCAAATCATGTATTTCTTCTGGACCTTAAGCGGATTGGAATGGGTTCTGTGCCTTGCAAGTAAAAATACCTTGAATAAGTCATTATTTCATCTATAATGTGCATATGAAATGTGAATCCTGCTTTCCTGGTTCAAATGTCAAGAACAGGTGGAGTCGGGAGCCCCCTTCCCAACTCCTGCCCCTCAGTCTTCCCCAGTAACTAACACACACACACACACACACACACATACGCACACACACATGGCTAGGGCCAATCCCAATTAGGTGGAACTTAGTTGGAGGAAGTACGTCACTGGGGATATGCCCTGGAAGGGTTTGTCTTCTCCCAGCCCCCACCCCACCCCTTTGCTGCCACAACCTGGGAAGCTTCCCTCTACCATGTCCTTCCACCATGATGTTCCCCTTCACCTCAGGTCCAGAGCAATGGAACCAGTGGCCCATGGACTGAAACTTTACAAGCCAAAATAAACCTTTCCTCCTCCAACTTGTTTGTGTGGGGCTCTTTGGTTATAGTAATGAAAATTTGACTAAGGTATCTTCTAATAAAAAAAACTGAAGTCACCAAATACCTCACTTTCCATCTGACCTGGTATGTATAGGAATAGGATCCAGCCCAATCCCCTGTAAGCTCTTGTAGGTGATCTTCAGATTTAACCTTTGCAAGGTGCAGCTCAAGGTCAAAACAGCAGATGGATGATGGTTCTGTCCATATTCCTGAGCCTCTGTGTATAGGTCATGCCCACATTATGTCCTCCCAGTACTCTAAGAGGGAATTTCAAAGGTAAACTCTCATCCTAAGGGATTTGACTTGAAATTCAACCTCAGACCAGAAATTATTAACCTGGACTCCACAAGTTCCCTGAGCTCACACACACAATGTCTGTCGAGATTTGTGCTCCAATTGGCTCCAATTTTTGTGGGAGAGGACTTATCTATTTTCATCAGCTTTTTGGAAAGGTCTTTAGCCCCCAGTTTAAGAATCACTACCCTCAAGCCATATCCCAAGATCCTGCCTCTCAAAGGCACCAGTGGCAATTATAACAGAGGATTTGGAATTGGTCATTTCCCTCTAAGAAGTAAACTTCACCATGTAAGCCTGATTTCTTTTATCCTCACAAGAATCTGTGACATTTTTTCTTTAGCCCTTAGATGGCTAAGAAGGTTTTTAAAGGAACAGAGGGGTGTTGAGTTGACTGGGGTGAAAAGTGAGGGGAACCAAGTTTTTCTCACTCAGGGAGTCCACCCAAGAAGATGGATGAGCATGAGACAGTGAACGTGTCACAGCAAGGGATTGTCATCAGATCCCAGATCACATTTTGGGAATATAAGAACGAAGAAATCATGTCCATGTGGACTTTATTTGAATATTCTCCCCAAGTGCCCTGCCAGCTAGTAGAATGCTTCAGGAAAGAATCCTCCTGGGCCCTGAAAGGTCAGGGGTTCACCAATCCACGAGGCTTGCTTTCAGTACTACAGGCTCTGCGTGTGCAGGCACATGCATCTACTCCTGTGCATGCGGGGAACATCTTGGTACTTACATGGAGTTGTTGTAGTTTGACACAATTCCTGGAGATTCTCCTGGGGTGGGGCTTTGAAAACAAGGATTGTTCACATTGCAGAAAATCCCCTGGAGCCATGGCAACATTCCTGCTGAGGGCATTGCCTTGTTGGGAAAATGACCTTTGAAACAGGAAATGAAGACAAGAAGGATTTAGTTATGGAGACCAAGCAGGACACAGGCCCTAGGAGCAGGTCCTTTTGGGGAAAGAGCAAGGCCCCTCTGGTGCTCTGCTTTATTCATGGCTTAAGAAGCAGGAGCATTTAAACTAGGCCAGGCCTATGTGGGGTGCTGTAGCCAATCTGTTCTCTCAACCTCTGGTAGAGTGAAGAGACAGACAAATGTTGTCACAGAGGCATGGACAGAATTGCGGGGGACAGATCACTCTGTGGTAAGAGGTGTGCAGAGGTGTTAGCTCAAGGAGGCTCCACCAGGCTGCTGGTGCCTGAGGAGAGGAGGCCCCTGTCTTCCTTCCGCAACTGTGTATGGAGCACCTACCCCCCATACATACTGCAGTGTTGCAGAATAATGGCTCCTGGCTGGGTGAGGTGGGGAATTAAGAGTTTGCTGGACAGGAGGCTGACTGAGAGATGGAGGCTAGAAACTCATGAACAGAGGTCAAAGACCAGGACCAGGGGACCAAGCAGTTTCCAAAACTTTTCAGGCCTCCACATCAGAGGCATCTTCTCTCTTCAGAAGGTGCAAGCTTTCCAAGAGCATGATAGTACAGAAGGAGCCCCATCCACAAGGTTTATTAAAGGTCCCCAGATACATCAGGGATTCAAGAAATAATATTTTAGTAAGTATGATTATATAGCTTACCGTCACCTAATTTTTCTCTAGCATTATGTATAATATATCCCTGAATCAATTTTCTTTCATTGAAAAATATACTTAAATTAGGGAGGATAGGAAGGGCAGCAGAATAGATTAGACAATATGATTGATGTATGTACATTCCATGTATGTATTATATGTCAAAATGCATTCTACTGTCATGTATGACTAAAAAAAATAAATAAAAATTAAAAATAATAATAAACTTGTTTAAAAAAAAAGAAAAAGAAAAAGAAAAATATACTTAAATTGGTCTAAGTTAGAGAACTATCTGTAGCCTCTTCTCTTTTAAATGGGTAAGAGTTTAGGTATATGTTAAAAAAAAAGATTTGCACATTCTTTCCGTATTATGTATACATATTTGCTTAGAATGTGTAGGATTAAAAATTAGAATTTGTGTAAAGCTGATGGATCTATTTACTGGTATATCATGTGCCCCCACCCCCAAAACCTTCCTGAATGACAGGCCCTGCGGAGTCTCCCAGGATGCTCCAGGCTCACATTCGTGATGACTGTAGAGCGGGTTGGCATTCCTCAGCCAGATCAAGACCAGAAACAAAGATAAAGGCCACACGAGTTCCACCACAAAGCGAATCTGGAGAAACAAAACACAGAGAGAAAGACCAGTGGCACTAATATGTTCACTTCTTCTCGGCACTGCCTAGCAAGCTGTAGGACTTGGCTTGTGGTAGGGTATGTGCTGCATGCTTTTGCCAAGTGACAGACCACATAGACCACAGCGGTCCCATAAGATTATAATGGAGCTTCCAAATTCCCATTCCCACCTTTGTAACATTGTAGAGTGGCCCATTACTCACAAGTTTGTGGTGATGCTGGTGTAAACCAACCTACAGTGCTGCCAACTGCAGAAAAGTATAGCACATGTAACTATGTGCGGTACGTAATACTTCACAATGATAACAAATGACTATGTAAATGATTTATGTATTTATCACTATCCTTTTTTCATTATTTTAGAATGTACTCCTTTCATCCATTCATTTATTTCTGTACTCATTCAATCATTGTTTATTGCATGTGCAGGGTCTTGGGGTAGAATCGTTACCAAAAAGTTCCCTGCTCTCACACAAACTCCTGCCAAAAGGTGTCAAAATATTTCTGTTGAAAAAAATATGTTTTTTAGTTGTTGACAGACTGCAATGTCATTGTTTATTTTTATGTGGTGCTATGGATTGAGCCAATGCCTCACATGTACTAGGCACGTGCTCTACCACAGAAGCTCATTCTATCCATACTAAATGTTCTTTGTAAGACAGTGTGTGGAGTTGCAGCACCAGCTGCCTCTTAGATCTCATGCTCACTGGTCTCGTGATTGTATTTCTGTTGTGCTTGATTTAATCTTGTGTTTAATCTTGTGTCCTTTGCCATGGCCTTAGGAGAAACAGACTACAACACACACACACACACACACACACACACACACCACTATCGAGCCATATAGCATAATAAGGACATACCATTGAGCTTTGTGTAATGACACTCTGGTGTTCACAGAATGATGAAATCTCCTAACGAGGCAGTTTCTAGTATGTGTCCCATTGTTAAGTAATGTATAATTGCATTGACCTGAAGAACTTTCTTCTCTGTTTCTTGCTCCTATACTACCTCTACTTTGATTTATTATACAATCAGCTGTTTTTTTGTATCTGGGATTGAACCCAGGGTGGGTTTAACCACTAAGCCACATCCCCAGCCATTTTTATATTTTATTTAGAGACAGGATCTCTCTGAGTTTTTCAGAGCCTTGCTAAGTTGCTGAGGCTGGCCTTGAACTCTTGATCCTCCTGTCTCAGCTTTCCAAGCTCTAGGATTACAAGCATGGTCCACCACACCTGGCCATGAAACAGCTTTTGTGTCCAGCTGGGTTTTACTCTGTGTCTAATTTGGAAAACAGCATTAACCCAAGACTGATTATAAAGGGTCATGGAGGTAATGGGCTTCAGTCTTTGCAGATGATGCTATATACATGGATGCAGATTTTGATTCAGTAGACCCCAGCAGATCTTGTATTTCTTGCAAGTTTTCAGGTAATTTGGTGCCACGAGTTATAAAGACCTTGTTTTAAGCTGTTATTCTGCAGATGAAGAAAGAAACTCAGAAAGGGCAGGTGATCTGCAGTGTCACATCAGCAGTGACAGCACAGGAGCCAAAATCCAGTCCCCTGCTCCCAGGGCCAGTGCTCTTTCTGCACTTCCTTGCAGATTGAACAAACTGCACCCCACAAAGGTGTGTACTGGCTTTTCGCCTTCCATTCTGGATCCTCCAGGGGGGGAGCAGTTTTAGCAAGATAGTAATGTGAGTGACACGTGCGAAGTATGAAACCAGAAGTTGTTTCTGGTGTCTTCACCAAGGAAATGAGACAACCATTCCAGATTCTCCACTTATGACTCCTCCTAAGACAATAGTTTGCAATGTTGGCTTTCTCCCAAGTGAGTTGTGCTGCCGTCCATGGAGCGACATCTTCCTGGGGATGGTCTGGAATGTTTAAACACTGCTGATGATTTGGGAGTGTGAAGATCTAGGTTACAGCCACTTTCAGGCATGCTCAACCTCTGGGCCTCAGTTTTCTCATCTCCGGATTAGGACTATTTTGTCTTACAGTGTACACTGAGGATTAAGAGTAGATCATTCTGGGACCAAGTTTTATCCAGCCTCTTCTCTCAGCTACGAGATCTTGGGTAATCTGCTCAACTTCTCCAGGCCATGGGTCTCATTTAAAAAATGAGGGTGATAGGAGGACCTGCCACCCAAAGGAATTGTGATAATAAAATCAAGAGCCCAGCACAAGATAATCTTCAACAAATATAAACCATTGATCACTGCCTCATAGGATTGTCACAAGTGTCACAGGGTCACTGTAGGTGACAGCACATTGTAAAGACAGATGAGCAAGAAAACACAATTAAAATCGTTGGAACCTCTTAGGCCTGCCCTCCATGTCCATTCCAGTCTCCTCCCTTTCTCTATTTGGAACTGCACACTCGCCAGTTTGAAAACATGGAGCTTCCTGAGAAACAGACCACACACTGTCTCCTGATCCTTACACAGAACAGGGCTTGCACAGAGGGAGGGATGAGTCCCAGTCTGCCTCCCTGTCTCATGGCTGAGATTTCGAAACCCACACTGTATAGTTCATCTCTCTATGATATGCTAGTCCCACCCTCTCTCATCCACTCACTCAGGCTCTCCCATGTTTTTGAAGTGTCCTTTCTGTGCGAGGCATTGTGATTCAAAGTCCATCACAGTGGGAGGCAGATCAGAATCCACTTTCCTTCCTTGGCCTTAAGACTAGTACTGCTCTGCTTGGTTTCCTTTCCACATCTCTGAATTAGGGCTTCTGTTTCTGTCTGTAAGTCAAATAATCACCTTCATTAACCTAGATCAGCAGCTTTCAGGGTCCTACAGGCTGGAATCACATGGGGACCTCAGGTTATGCCCCATGGGACATCAGGATATTTTTTAAAACACCTCTCAGGTCATTTCAATATCCAGCCAACGCTGAGAACCACTGGTCTAGTGGTTGGTAATTTTTTTTTTTTTTAGTGGTTGGTAATTTTGAACAACATGGGTGGACTGGTCAGTGGGACTGTGCTGAGTGTGGGTGTGTGACTTGGAGGGGCTGCCCCTCACTTCCCTTCTGCACAAAGCCATTTCTTGCGCAGGCGCAGGTCTGTTCTCACAGCAGCCTCTCCTCCCTCCTCCAGAATTGTGCTCCAACCCCACCTGAGAGCTGCATCCTTGGTCTTGAGGCTCAACTGTGCACAGGCATACCCTAAGGAGGAATTCCACAGTGTAACTAAAAACGTGTTTTCAGAGCTGCTTGGACTCCCCCTCCCCTTCCCTTTAAACATGTTTGTAACTTTAATTAAACCCAGTCGAAGTTCAGAAGGGATCTGTGGAAATTATTTTGTTCTCTCTCTCTCTCTCTCTTTTACTGAATTGGTATTTCCTTGTCCTCTCTCTATGTGTGTGTGTGTGTGTGTGTGTGTGTGTGTGTATGTATGTGCGTGCGCATGTTCACACACAAGCACATGTTTTCCTCCACCTCCTCTCCTCCTCTGGGAACCATTCTATCTATTAGTAGGAGGACAGGTTTCTGGCAAGGGCAGAGTTTGGCTTGTTATTTTAACTTAGCCAGTTAGATTTACTTCCCTCCCTGTCTGTTTTCAATTTAAAAGGGGGTAGCCAGGGCTTGAAATAGCTGCACGGTTCCCCCTTCTGCACTGAGAACCCAGACAGGACTCAGCTTGGTCAAATACCACCCAGGACCTGGCTGCTGCACGGGGAGCTGACTGCCCAGCCTCCTGAATTTGTCACATTCTCTTCCCTTGACACTGATCCTCCTATTACCCCCAGACTTGAAGGCCACAACAGATGCCCAGGTCTGGAGTCCATGAAATGATGATCACCCTACTCCCATGAGCCCTCAGGTCTTCCCCTAATATCCTCCTGTCCTGACCTGGAAGGTAGGACCAGGTACAGACACCATGGAGCCCTAGGCTGTGAGCTCTCAGGGCCAAGAGACATAACTAGTCATCTTTATAAACCTTCCTGATGCTCTGCCTGGTCCACAGCCAGTATGGGCCATCGTGTGTGTGTCTCATGCAGTGGGAGCAATCTCATCATGCTGAAGCGTGAGCTCCTGGGGAAATCAGGTTTAGCCTCTCACCCAAGGTCTCCTCTGAGCTCCCAGAGCTCACCCGCACACCAGCTGGGGACTTCCTTCAACTCCATAGTTGCACTCAGGATTCTGCTTAGTAATTAAGCATGGGAACATCTTCCTGCCTGGCTCTGAATTCCATGAGGGCAGGGGCCATGCCCAGTTTACCTTGGTTCAGGGCCAGTATTAACTTACATTTATTGTTCTGGTGGATGATAAATGGTCTGCACTCATCTTGGTGATCTCTATGCCCTACCCATTAGATAGTGCTGGTTACAAGGGGACAGTGCAGTGAGATGGCCATGCCTGCTGTCCTGGAGTCATGGTTTGAATCCCAGGTCCAGCCAACCAGTAATCAATCCTTCCCTGAGGTCTCAATTGCCTCATTTGGACCCACAGGGAAAATCAAGCTCGCTCTCCTGGAACTGTTGTGAGGATTCAATAAAGCAATACGCTTAGTACTATGCCAGGTGCTTAGTAACACTTCTCAAAGATACTAACAAGAAAAAAAAGAGTGTGGGGAGGAGGAGAACTAGGACCTGAAAATGATCTTCTTATACCCTGGGCATTGGGAGTGGAGGAATGGGAAAACTTGTTATCTGTTTTCACTTTTCATTCTTGCTCTGCTCACAAAAGTAAACACTTAAAACCATGGAAGTTTAAGGAATTAAAAACTTTGGAGCCAAGTTATGGCCTGGTGTGTTGTACTCTTCTTAGAGTCACCATTTTCTAGAGGCAGAAGTTTCTAGAAAAGCCAAAAGCTTTGGCAGGAGACACAGACCCCTCTCAGAGATAATGAATGTCTCCTTCTTACCCAGAAATCCTGGAAAATTCTGGAATATGGTAGCCAACTTGAGGCACACCAGAGATCTCTGTTTCCAGGACATTAGGATGGCATCAGATGACTTTCAACCCAGACCTATGTCCAACCCTGACTGATGACCCTGAACCAAGGTTCCTGGCCTGCACCGCTCCATCCCCTGGGAGCACACTGTGGAGATTTCAGAACAGGAAGAGACCGACCTACACCAGGGAAGGAGAGCAGAGATTGTGAGGGCACCTGGGCCAAACCCAGGGTCTGGAAGTAGGTTGTGCTTTGTAACCGCAGTGTGCTTGCCAGAGCAATGGAATCATTGCAGGCCAGTGGCTACAGTCCTCTGGTTTGTTTTCTTTGAGCGCCACAAAGGGGACATTGAGAGTAAAGTGAACTGAGAATCTTAATTCATTATGACTAAGAGAGAAAATGTGAAAAATGGCAGAGTGGATTTTCCCTGGCAGTCTATAGACATATGCATCAGGTGGGCAGGGACTAGATGCTTTTATTTGCCATTGTATACTCAGCACGGGGCACCATGCCTGGGGACAATTATTTGTTGATGGAAAGAATGAGAAAAAATAATGAATAAATTGAAGAATGAGTCTTGTTCATATTTTGTCAATATTTTCACTCAAGAAGGGAAGCTTCTGGAAGAAATCAAGTTTCTGATCAAGTGTCTGGATTCCTGGTATAGTGGCACCCCCTTTCTCCACAGAAAAGTCCTAACTGGGCTTCTCCAGAAATCTTCACCACGGCTGATTTTAGGACTGTCAGCAAAAGAGTCTCTGCAAAAGAGTTCAATGTAGATAAACTTCCTATTTTCATGTTGCACTGTCTTACTTGGCCACTGACCAGAAAGAAATCAGCACTCCAGGTGCTGGACACCCCCTTACTAGATTTTCACAAACATGTATCCATATAGTAGTTTGTAGAAATGTGTAAACAAGGCAGCTGGCCTTGAGCTGGGCTTCACAGAGATGTTTACATTTCTAAGATAAGAGAAGTTACCAATTGGGCTCCATGGTAACAGCTGGCAGGGGGAGGATAGAAAGGGGAAAAGAAGCTCCCCTTCTCAGATGTTGTCCTTGAAGGGTTAACATGCCCAGAACAGTGAAAGAAAAAGCTGACTACCTGAACTCGGGGTTCAGGGGATTGATTGATTACAGCAAAAGCTGTGCCCTCTGAACCTGGCTGCAGCCAAATAAAACTGTTTCCTACTATCTTAGGGGCCTTGCCTTGTCTGTCCCTACAAAACTGGGGGCCACAAATAACTTTAAAGGCTAATTTGAAGTGACACCTGCTTTGACAAAAGAAAACAGCCTGAGGACAACTGTGTGTCCCCACCCCCACTGCCCCTGCAAGCCACACACAGGCCTCTGAACCATCTTGTGCATGGTTGGAGTGTGTCTCTCGCTGCTCCCCTTCCTGCTAGTTTATTGTCCTATATCTGGACACTCACCAGGCGGGGATCCCTCAACCTGGGGGGCCTCAGAGACTCTGCAGCAGCATCTGCACAAATCCTAATTTCAGCTCCACAGAATTTGGCCTTTGCTTCCATCTTACCGATCCCACTTTCTTCCCTCAGTCCTCAGNGGCTAACAGGTCAGGGTCAGGTTTTGGGTTAGTGACGGACATACACACCGCTCAGAGCACCTTCAGGCTGGTGTGTCCTTCTGTTGGTGATTAAAGGCTAGTTTTCCCCTTCAAACATAATCCCTTTTAATTCCACCTAAGCCCTTTGTTGGGGAGAGGAGGCAGATACCATGCTTGGTTCCTTTTTAGGAAGAGAAAATGAACACTAAAGACACACGTGATTGGGCACTGAGTGGGGACATTTGATGGGAACCAAGAGCCTTGGAGATGTCCTTCATCAGGGGCCTCTGGGATTCTGGAGGGGACCACCTCTGGATATATTTGGCCTTTAAGTTTGAGACAAGATCTCCTTGTGTAACTATAGGCTGGACGTTTTTCTCTCAGCCCTAACATGAGATGGTATCCAGGGTTTGACTGCCCTTTTCAAGTCTCATCAATTCACTTGCCAGAGCCGAAGTGACTTCTTTCTTTTTTCTTTTCTTTTTTAAATATTTATTTTTTAGGTGTAGTTGGACACAATACCTTTTTAAAATTTATTTATTTTTATGTGGTGCTGAGGATAGAACCTAAGCCCTCGCATATGCTAGGCGAGCGCTCTACTGCTGAGCTACAATTCCAGCCCCTTCTTTCTTTTTTAACCCTCATCTTTCTCATAGTGACTTTAAGCCAGCTGATTAATTAGTCATGGCTGCCCAGAGCCGTGTTGAAAAAATCCCTGGTCCCCTCCAGGCTCAGGCAGACAGAGTCCACAGTTGATTAGCAATGTCTGCACAGGTGTGGGTATGAGGAAGGGGGCCAGGTCTTGTCATTCTAGTGTGGCACAGAGGTTTTGGTGGATAGGTTCATCAGGTGGCTGGATACCTGATTTCAAGAGAACCCCAAACAGAAGCCTCCCAGGTACTTCCCCATGGACATTTTGTGTATATCTCCTCAAATCTCAGGCTTTTTTTTTTTCTCTAGACCCTTGAAACCTCAAAGGGATAAAAAGAACCACAGAATGCTGAACCATAGGTTGCTGAGTTCATGAAATTTGTGATCATGTTGTAAACATGGGACATGAACTTGGATAATTAAGGTGCATGTAACAGAAGTCATAAAGGCCTATGGGCTGTTGGGTGGGGCTTCTAGGGAGAGACAGATGGTTTCTGCTTAGGTTGTTTAAAAGGCTCCTTGGAAGTGGTGGCATTTAAAATACGCTTTGGTGAACTACAAAATAACATTTTATAGTAATATAGGATTTCCAAACTGTTTTTGTGTATTTTATTTTATCCTCACTACAATTTTGTGAAGCAGATATCTGCTCTGTTTCACTGATGAGAAATCTGAAGCCTGGTGAGATGAAGTACTGGGTGCGGGGTCACATATGATAACCTGAGTTGTTGAACAAATCAGTTGTTTAAAATCTCTGCAAAGCCTGGGAGACAGAAATAGCTTATTCTGCCAGGAAAATCAAAAGAAGTGAAGCATGGCTGGAGTGAAGGGGATGGAGGGAAGATGCTAGAAGAGGCTAGAAAGGGGGGAAAGGCTGAAAAGCATCATGATGTTGATGATGATGATCATGATTTACTCAACCAAGATTTAATGAGCATATCTGGCACTCCATATCTGGTCTCTGAGTGGCCCACAAGTGGAGGACAGGGCACCCCAAACAGAAGCAAGCTCTGTGCAGAACCAAGACCTTGCTGCATGTTAAAGAGTATGGGCTTTTTGCAGGAAGAGATGAAAGATTTTGACCCAAGACTAGTCAGTTTGCTCTGGCATCAGTGTAGGGGTACACGGGGTGGGGAGCACAGAACCGGAGCAATGGCACTGATAGCCATGATGGAGAGAAGGGGAGGGATTGGGGTGATGGGCAGGAAAGAGACACAGCATGCTGGCTGACATGTTAGAAGTGGGTGGTGAAGAAGGAGAAGCCAACTAGAAGGACTGGGGCTTGGGCACTGGCTGGGGGGACAATGAAAGGAGACAGTGGTGCTCTAGAGGGAGGAGTGACAGAGGAGGGCCAGCAAGGGCTGGGGGAGGAAGTGTGGGAGAAGAGGGGTTTGCATCTGACATTTGAAGTCCCTACAATGACATCTGAGTGGAGAGATCCAGCAAGCAGCTGAGTTCTGGAGTTAGAACAAGCTTGTAGGATGGAGACAGATTTGGGAATCATCAGCATATAGGTGGAAGATGAAGCCCTGGGACTGATTGGCAGATCACCCAGGAAGGATGCTCAGAGAGTGTGTGAGGTCACATACAGCAGGCAGCTATGGATGGTGAAGGAATATGCTTCCTCCAAATTCCCAAAGGGAAGAAAAAAGTTGTAGCCATCAGATATTTGCTATGTAATGATGTTCTATCATAATTTATAAGTGGCCCACTTTTAACTGAGTTAGAAAAGAAAAAATTCAATGAGCAGTTTGTTATTATTCAATTTGCAATTCTCTAATAGCATTATTCCAGCTAATTGGTGTTCATGCCTGAATAAAGTTTTGTTGATGTTGTTGCTTCCTCTTTCTTCATTATAAAATGTGCATAACACAAAATTCACTATTTCAACTATTTGAAGTATACAGTTAAGTAGAGTTAAGAGAATTCATATTGTATAATCAGCACAACCATGCATCCCCAGAGCTTTTTAAAATTTAGCTTACAATACTAAAACTCCACATCCATTAAACACTAAGTCCCCATTGCCACCTCCCTTCAGCCTCTGGAAATCATCATTCTACTTCCTGTTCCTGTGAATTGACTATTTTAGGTACCTGATATAAGTAGGAGCTTAAAATGTTTGTCCTTTTATATCTGACTTATTTTAGTAATCATAATCTTTAAGGTTCATTCATGTTGTAGCATATTGTCTTAGTTCATTCAGGCTACTATAACAAAATACCACAAGCTGGATCTTTTAAACAGCAGAAATTTATTTCTCACAATTCTACATGCTGGGAAGTCTAGGATCAAGATGCTGGCAGATTCAATGTTGGGAAAGGCCCACTTTCTGGTTCATAGACAGTGTCTTCTAGTTGTGCACTCACATGATGGAAGGAGTAAGGGTTCTCTTTTATAAGGGCATTAATTCCACTAATGAGAGCTCTGCCCTAATGATCTGATCACTTCCCCAAAGTTCCACCTCTTAATACCATAGCTTTGGGGGTTAGGTTTCAACCTATGAATTTTAAGAGGTAATACATTCAAACACCCTTTCAAATTTCTTTCCTTTTTAAGGTCAGATTCTATTCCATTGTATGTGTATATCATTTTATTTATTCATTTATCCATCCATCGTCATTTTGGTTGTGTCCACCTTTCAACTCTTGTGAAAAATGCTGCTATGATCATGGGTGTGCACATGTTTGAGTCTCTGCTTTCAGTTCTTTTAGGCATACACCAGGAGTGGAATTATTGGATCAAATGGTATTTAACATCTTGGGGAATTAGCATACTGTGTGCCATAGCACCTGCACCATTTATATCTCTGTGCCATATGTACAGGTATTGTAGTTTCTCCCTGTCTTGGCCAACACTTGTTCTGCTTTGTTTTTGTTTTGTTTTATAACAGCTATCCTCATGAGTGTGAAATGACATCTCAGTGTGGTTTTGATTTGTATTTCTGTATGTTGAAGACACTCTTTCAATATTGTAGCTATATTTAGGTGTGATAATTCCCCTCTCCCTGGTAACCAGTTTAAAAATATTATGTCAAAATAAAATCTGCATTCTCAGTTTTCTCGAATATTTCTGAGAGTTTGTCTAGTTGGTCCAGGATGCTACTGATGATGCCTGTACAATTCATTCCTATTAGTTATTATTATTAACACTAGTTGACCTGAAACTCTTAGCTCATAATGCATAATACTTAGGGGGTAGATGAGCAAAGACTATTTAGGTATTTTGAGTCAAGTTAAAACCCACTGTGTTCAATCCTATAGAGCCCTCCACCTCAGAGTTTTAGACTTGGATGGATAATATTAATGCAAACACATATGCATGAGGATATGTAGTAAGAGAACCTTCTAGATCAAATACAATAGCCATAGATAAAATCAAGTATGGCATGAGAAACAAATGCATAGAAGAAAAAGCATGGGTGAGAAAAAGCAGGGACAGATTGTATTGCATCTGGTTGATGGGAGAATAAGCTCCACTGCTCATTTTTTAAAAATTTTGTTAAAGGCTTAAACTCAGAAAACCTGGTTTTAATTTGAAAGGTAATGTTTAAACTCTTTCATTATTCTGATGTATTTAAAACCCTATAAAATTATACAGAGAAATTATCTAGAATGTATGCAATTTATACCAAAACTATACAACATTTCATTTTTTATCCCAGAGTTAGAATAACAAAGTCCTGTGTAAGACTGAATATATTGTCCAGGAAAAATGGAAGCGTAAGTAATATGCTCTGAACATGTATGAACACATATTTACAGCCATGTTGAAATGAATTCTGGGTGGTTATGTATCAAGTGAAAAGAAGTCAAAGGTTTGCAGTCTGGTAAGGAGAGGTTCTCTGAAGGGCACTCTGTGGAATGCATTTCTCTTGGCAGTAGGTAGCTCTGCTGACTCAATTCAATTCTAAGCAGATTTCCTTAATCCTGGCCTCTAACTGGATCAGTGCAGTCTGATTTCAAGCATTATTATAGGACGTGCAGGGACAATGGTTATTGAAAGGGCTGTGACAAACCTTTCTCTGGGAGTTGATTTTCCTTTGGTCATGATCAGAAACCCCATTCACCTGAGTGGAAGAGTGTGAGGACCACCTCTATTTCAGGGGAGGGGACAAACTGAGGGCTGCTAGTGATTCTAGGATGATAAACATGCCAAAAACTCCCCTGTGGGGTTTTGGGTGTTGTTGTTGTTGTTGTTTTTTAATAGGCTGCTTAGGAAAAGTGCTTAATCAGCTTACTATATTCTTTGTACCAGTTCAGAAAGATTCTGCTGGGTAATTTGAGGACATGGTCTGGAAGAGAATTTTCAGAGTTGGGAGGATAAACATATTTTAAAATCAGAAGGTATAAATGACAGTGTGGTTATCCTTCACCTTCACCGAATCACATTCTTTTGTTGTTAGTAGTTTGGGTTTTTATGTTTACAATTATATTTCATAGTGATCATTTTCTCTCTTCCTTTCCAAGATCTTTACCTCTACATCTTTTCTGGTTTATTTTTTAATTTTTTGGTGTGGGGGATCAAACCCACGGCCTGCACATCTTTCTCTTGTTTCACTGTGTCGGGGGATAATCCTTGTGCAGCCTTAGATAGTAAACAGCAGGAGCAGCCGCATTCTTGTGGTGTTTCTCTTCATCAGGGCACCACCGTGTTGTTTACCCGATGACAATGATACAGTTGCCATCCCTCTGGTGAAGTGACACTAACAGGTTTTATATGACAGGACCACCCAGGCATTCCTGGAATAAACTGCAGAGTTGACAACTGTAAGCGGCACCAGCCTGGTTGGGCCTAAAGTAGCTGCAGTACCTCTTCTCAAGTAAATAAATGAATAAAGATTATCACAGGAGACACACCTCATCTGTCTCTGTATTTGTAAATTTTGAGATTTTTCAAATGTCCTCACATCTTTGTAACAGAGTCTTTAAGTGACAAAGCCAGATGACCAGAGGAGACCTTGACCCTCAGAGTCTTTCAGTACCCACTACACAGAGTCTACCAGCCATGAACACTTCTGAGGGTCAGGGGCCCAGGAAACTCAACCCAGTTGCCCCTTCCTGTGGGTCAGCTCTCTGCCCAATTGCAGTAGTTGACCTTCCAGATGAGTGATTTGCACAGGAGAGACAGCAGCTCCTTTTCTGTTTTCTAGACTCCAGAAATGGAGACATGTCTACAGGCTGAGGATTATAAATAGGGTGAGATGCCAAGACCCCCCCAAAGGCATGATTTCCCAACTCACTCCAGAGTATCCAGGTGTGTGGGGAAGGGAGAAGGGATGCTAGGCAAGAAGAGAGGAATGGCAGCAAGAAAGGACATTCCCACTGAGGTCTGCCAGTGAGGGAAACGAAGATATCAGTTAACCAGGTAACTCCATCATATTCTCTAGCCTGGTTATCTTAACACGTTTAAAGGCATGTGAAAGTATTTTTTATTTAAAAACTGACTCTCTCTCTCTCTATACACATACACACACACACACACACACATACACACACATGTATATATATATATATATATATATATATATATATATATATANATATATATATATATTATACCCTAGCATACATATAGTATATATACTTAATGTATAGTAAATTATACATAAATTATAATTTATAGTTATATGTATTGATGGGGTATAAAGTGATGTTATGATTTACAAATAATTAAATCAAGCTAATTAACATCTGTCACCTCGTTTGAAGGTATTTAAAGTGTATAAATACTCATTATTTAATAATGAGATAGTGGTTAAGAGCCTTGCCTTGATAATCTAACAACTCTACGTGTGAGCTCCAGCTCTGTCGGTTATGGGTTGTGTGATCTTGGGCCAGTGTCGTAATTAAGCCTTCGTTTCTGCATTTGTAAAGAAGGGATAATACACCACTCTCTTAAAGTTCTTGTGTGAATGAAATGAGAGAATGTACATGGTATACATAATACCATGGAAACTCAATAAATGTCAGCTACCATTATTTTCTCTTTAGGTTTCTATAAGTAATATGATTTTTTTTAATATTTCACAATGAGGAAAAAAACCCAAGGCCTTGGGGCAAAAAGAAGAGTATTAATATCTGTAGTTTTTAGTGACATTAAGAACTATCATACAACTTCCTATAAAATATATTTCATCTCACAGCCAAAGGAAGTATGATTCAGAATGTTGAAAAGTGTATGGCTCTTGGACTTGAATAAAGTTTAAGTGACCACGAATTCAGAGGAGACATGAGTCCTTAAAATAGATTGTTTGCAAAAATTACACGTTAAGAAATACATACAGGGGCTGCGGTTATAGCTCAGTGGTGGAGCACTTGCCTAGCACATGCGAAGTGCTGCGTTCCATCCTCAGGACCATAAATAAATAAATAAATAAATAAATAAAGGTATTATGTCCAACTTCAACTGAGAAAAAAATAGAAATAGTTAAAAAAGAAGGAAATACATATAGGGGCTGCAGTTATAGCTCAGTGGCGGAGCACTTGCCTAGCATGGGTGAGGCACTGGGTTTGATCCTCAGCACCATATAAAAATAAATAAATCAAGGTATAAAAAAATAACATTTAAAAAATACATACATATATAAAAAATACATACATATATAAATGTATGTATATATATGTATATACATGACCAGCTATAAAATGGTCATGCAAAGCAATGTTCAGTGCGTATACCGATATAGACATTTAGGCTATTTTGATTCATATTATATTCTATTTTAAACACATTAGTCAAAATCCAGAAGAGGGAATTCCTGTATGTAAAACAGATACTTTTTGGAAGAGCCAGTGAAGTATTTAGCTCCCAGTATGACATATTCATCAAGCTTGGGGGTCAGCACACTTTTTTTTTTTGTTAGCAGAATAGATAGTAAATCCTTTAGGCTTTGCAGACTTGTGGGTCTCTGTCCCAACTACTCAACTCTGGTGTTATAGCAAGAAAGCAATTAGACAATTTATAAAATAAATGAGCATGATTGTGTTTTAATAAAATCTTATTTACATTGAACTGGGAGGCTGAGGCAGGAAGATGGTGAATTCAAGCCAGCTTCAGCAAAATCGAGGTGCTAAGCAATTCCTTGAGACTATGTCTCTAAATAAATAAAATACAAAATAGGGAGGGTGATGTGGCTCAGTGGTCAAATGCCCTTCAGTTCAATCTCCAGTACCATCCCCAACCCCCAGTGGGGAAAAAACAAACAAAACAAAACAGGTGGTAGGCTGGATTTGGCCTGTACATTTTGTAGTTATTATATTTATTTAAATATATCTATATCTCTCTCTCTATCTATATATCTATATATCTATATCTATCTATATAATATATATTTATATATAGAGAGTCATGCATTGCATTCAGGATGTTTTGGTTAACAATGAAAACCTAACAGGAACCACTGAACTATTCAGAAACAAACTTAAGTCAATATAATCTCTGTACTATGTAACCATTTGTGCACTGCCAACAAATGAAGACAATTGTGTGAATATGAGTGTGTGTGTGTGTGTGTGTGTATATATATATATATATATATATATATATATATATTATGTCATTAATATTTACAAGTATTTAATGTTTAAATCTTTTATATAATTATGAAAATCTTAACACTATATTGGGTTCTTTCCTTTTGCTGCCACAGCCACAGCCAGGAGGACGCTCAGGCTTCAGAAAAGGCTTGCCCCAGTGTCCTCTGCTGTGGCAAAAGGAAGGTCTGGTTGGACCTCAATGAAACCAATGAAATTGCCCATGCCAACTCTCATCAGCAGATCTGGAAGCTGACCAAAGATGGGCTGATCATCTGCAAACCAGTGACTGTCCATTCCTGGGCTCCATGCTGGAAAATACCTTGGCTCACCAGAGGTGCAGGCATGTGGGTGTAGGTGAGCGAAAGGGTACAGCTAATGCTCCAATGCCAGAGAAGGGCTCTGTATTTGTGGACAGAATTAATGTCCTTATATAAGAGGCTCCACACATCATTCACACCCCCCTTTGCCCTTTCTGCTCTCTGTCATCTGAAAAGGCAGCAACACGCAACATCTTAGAAACAGAGAGCTAGTATTCACCAGACATGCAATCTGCTGCCTCCTTGATCTAGAACCTCCCAGCTTCCAGAGCTGTGAGAAATTAATGTCTGTTGTTTATAAATGACCCAGTCCGTCTGTAGTATTTTGTTATAGCAGCAGAAATGAAGTAAGAAAGTGGTCATCTAGTTTTTGCTTTGAATGTTTCCCTAATAACTGAGAAATCACAAGATCACAGGTTCTGCTTTAGAACTATTTTAATCGTAATATGGCTTCTTTGGGGAAAAATATGCCTATAATCCCAGTTTTTGGTCATATTTTCCCCCCAAAGTACAAAGAGGTTCTTTAACTCTAATCCCTTTTCACTTCCAATGTTTGAGACTACTGTTATGTCTTCAAGTTTCCTCTTAGGTGAGGCATCTCTGTTTATCCTGTGACCTGGTTTCCAGATTATAGCCCCTTTTTTTTTTTACCTTGTCCAACTCTAGCTTCACTGTCCTCATTACCATATTCACAATAATTCACTAAAGTCCTGTAGTTCTTCAACATTTCTTGAACAAATCCTTAGTGATCCACCACCACAGCTAATAGGTATATCTACATTCTTCTCAAATTATATGCTCAATTATTATTATGTATTATATTTCAAATGTAATCTTGATCTTCAGTGTGAATCCAAGGGATACTGATAAAATTGAGGAAAGTTGCCTAACACTGAACATTTTATTTTATGAGGAATATTATCAGATAATAGCTTAGCCCAAATAAGATTGAGGATTTTTTTTTTTTTTAATAAATCTGCCTTTGGACTGGAGATATAGCTCAGTGCTTGCCTAGCATGTTAGAGGCCCTGGCTTCAATCCCTAGCACTGTAATAATAATAATAATAATAATAATAATAATAATAATAATATTATTATTAAAATTACAAATCCCCTTTTAACATCAAACTCAGCTTCAAAGAGAGATGAGAAAGGAAAAGAACTATTCAGTGGATAACCAAAAGATTTGCAGCTAAGACAAACTATCCAGCTCCTTCATGCCAGAAAATGTTTGTCTTTGTCACATGAAATCTCACAGGATCCCAAATAATTTAGGAATTTCTTGAGATGGGGTCTTAATTCCTGGAACCAGCTAGAACCACTTCAGAGTCATTTAAATATTTAAGTCACATTTCCGGGGAGAACCTTGAATAGCACTTGTTAAAAAGAAGACAAGGGACTAAGTGGCCATTGACAATCAGTCTACAAACTTCAGTGTTGTAAGGAAAATTGTTTCTAACTTTAAATTCAAGGGATTTACTTAAATGAATACAGATTCTTTAGTATACAGCAGGTTAAAAAGAAAAAAAAAAGGGACTTGGAATTTGGGTTTCAGGCGAGTTAGATCCTATAGCACATTTCCCAAGTGTAGAGATGCTAGGAGGAAGAAATGTACCCAGCAAGAATAGGGCTAGTTTAAGAGGGAAGAATGAATACAGTAAGAAATAATGTATAATATAGAGATGCTTCAGGTGCTATCTTCTCCTACTAGTTGTACAACCTGTGGCAAGTTAACTAAGCTGCTAAGAGTGAGTTCAAAACATCAATCCTCTTGAGGATCCTGAAACAGTCTATATCAAAGTATCTTAGAAATACATCTGTAAAATATTCACAAGAATAAATAGGACTGGGCTGAACGTATACAACAATTTGGAAGAGAAATGATATCTTCATAATACTGAATCTTCTAACCCTCAAAATAGCATATTCTTCAATTTATTTAGTTCTTTAATTTATACCAAGAATATTTTTCATATTTCAGTGTAGAATCTTTTAATCTCTTCCCTACAATCTCTCCTTAGATTTCCTAGTTATTTGATGTTTTGATGTTATTTTAAATATTATCATTTCATAAATTTCATTCAGAAAATTTTCCAGATTATGTCTGTGAGAATCTCTTTAACTGCCTTCTATGTCCCTTTGACATATCTACATTTCTTTGGGGATTTCTTCTCCTTCTTCTTCTTCTTCTTCTTCTTCTTCTTCTTCTTCTTCTTATTATTATTATTATTATTATTATTATTATTTTGTACATCAAAGTGTTACAAGGTCATTTTGTACTTTTCCCTTCCCCAGATCTAGATTAGACATTTTCAAAGGAATGCTGTTTCCTTAAAATGGAGAATGGTACATGGAAGCCAAGACGGTACATGGAGAAGGATTCATAGCTAATTGGGAAGTCACTCATTTTAAGCCCTCTTGGTAGAGAAACTTGTACAGAAGTTTTAAAGCACTTTTAAAGCATTTTAAAATGCTCTTTTGAAAATGAGCATTTATAGAATTTTGAGTTTACTAGGGAAAGTTTAAAAATGAATGGTTACATCAGTTTGCAGTCCCACCAGCAATGTATGAGTGTGCCTTTCCCCCACCCCCACATCCTTACCAACCTTATTGTTGTTTGTATGAAAAGACCAAAAAACTGTTCCTGATGGAAGGAGACCAAAGAGATAGACAACTAAATGTGCTATGTGATACTGGATTGAGATGATTGAAGACAGCAGCATTATTGGGGCAATTAGCAAAATGTGAATTCAATCTGTGGATTAGATGTCATTATCATGTTAATCTCCAGAGTTTCATGGGTACACGATGGTTATAAAGGAGTGTCATTGTTTAAGTACACACTCAAGTGGTTACAGGTAATGGGGCATATGTCTTTAATTTTCAAATGGTTCAAAAATATTTTGGTTGGGATTACATTGCAATAAAAAATGAAAGGTAAATGACCATCTTTACAATATTGAGGCTTCTAAATCCTGAAGTGCTCTAAAATTTTATCCATGGAGATCTATTATATCTCTTTATTTTTAAGTACTTCAATTTTTCATTTTATCATTAAAGAGATCTTTCTATAGACCTTAATCTCTGTTAGTTGCCTATTTCTTGGAATGCAACAGACTTCTACATACTGATTGTGAATGTAACTTTGCTAAACTACAGATATTAACTGAATTGTCTACATAATACCAACATGGTACATTAAAAGTAGTTTCCAAGTGTATTTTTGTGCCAATACCATACTGTTTTTGTTAGTATTGCTCTGTGGTATAGTTTAAGGTCTGGTATTGTGATGCCTCCTGCTTCACTTTTCTTGCTAAGGATTTCTTTGGCTATTCTGGCTCTCTAATTTTTCCAAATAAAATTCATGATTGCTTTTTTTGGTATTTCTATGAAGAATGTTCTTGAGATTTTAATAGGAATTGCATTAAATCTGTATAACACTTTTGGTAGTATGGCCATTTTGACAATTCTACCTATCCAGGAGCATGGCCGATCTTTCCATCTTCTGAGGTTTTCTTCAATTTCTTTCTTTAGTGTTCTGTAGTTTCATTGTAGAGGTATTCACCTTTTTTGTTACATTGATTCCCAGTTTTTTTTTTTTTTGAGGCTATTGTGAATGGGGTAGTTTCCCTAACTTCTCTTTCAATGGATTCATTGCTGATGTATAGGAATGCATTTGATTCGTAAGTGTTGATTTTATATCCTGCTACTTCACTGAATTCATTTATTAGTTTTAGAAGTTGTCTGGTGGAATTTTCTGGATCTTCTAGATATTGAATCATGTCATCAGCAAATAGTGATAGTTTGAATTCTTCTTTACCTATTTGTATCCCTTTAATTTCTTTCTTCTAATTGCTCTGGATAGAGTTTCAAGGAAGATGTTAAATATAAGTGGTGAAAGAGGACATCCTTGTCTTGTTTCAGCTTTTAGAGGGAATGCTTTCAATTTTTCTCCATTTAGAATGATGCTGGCATTGGGTATAGCTTTTACTATCCCTAGTTTTTCTGGTGTTTTGAACACAAAGTTGTGCTGTATTTTGTCAAATGCTTTTTCTGCGTTCTATTGAGATAATCATATGATTCTTGTTTTTAAGTCTATTAATATGATGGATTACATTTATTGATTTCCTTATATTGAACCAACCCCTGCATCCCTGGGATGAATTCCACTTGATCGTGGTGTAATATCTTTTAAAAATGTTTTTGCATGCAATTTGCCAGAATTTTATTGAGAATTTTTGCATCTATGTTTATCAGAGATATTGGTCTGAAGTTTTCTTTCCTTGATGTGTCTTTGGTTTTGGTATCAGGATGATGATAGACTCATAGAATGAGTTTGGAAGTGTTCCCTCTTTTTCTATTTCATGGAATACTTTGGAAGAGTATTATGTTAATTCTTTTTTTTTTGTTTGTTTCTTGTTGGTATGCTTTTTAAAAAAATATTTTTAGTTGTAAATAGACCTTTATTTTATTTATTTATATTCGGTGTTGAGAATTGAACCCAGTGTCTCACACATGCTATGCAAGTGCTGTACCACTGAGTCACAACCCCAGCCCTGTTGGCAGCCCTGTTGGTAGGCTTTTGATGGCATTTTCTATTTCATTACTTGAAATTAATCTGTTTAAATTGTGTATGACCTCCTCATTCAGTTTGGGTAGGTCATATGTCTCTAGAAATTTGGTGATGTCTTCAGTATTTTCTATTTTATTGGAGTATAAAGCACCAAAATAGACTTGTAGACCAATGGTACAGAATAGAGGACACAGAGACAAAACCAAATAAGTACATTATCTCATACTAGACAAAGGTGCCAAAAACATTC
Source organism: Marmota marmota marmota (assembly GCF_001458135.2). Classification (NCBI taxonomy): domain Eukaryota; kingdom Metazoa; phylum Chordata; class Mammalia; order Rodentia; family Sciuridae; genus Marmota; species Marmota marmota. The sequence goes on along the minus strand of NW_026000076.1, from coordinate 5,312,803 downwards.
ACTGGAGAAAAGATAGCCTATTCAACAAATGGTGCTGGCGAAATTGGAAATCCATATGTAGCAAAATGAAATTAAATCTCTATCTCTCACCCTGCACAAAAATCAACAGAAAGTGGGTCAGAGACTTAGGCACTAGAACAGAGACCCTGCACCTAATAGAAGAAAAAGTAGGCCCAAATATTCATCATGTGGGCCTAGGATCTGACTTCCTTAACAAGACCTCTAAAGCACAAGAAGTAAAATCAAGAATCAATAAATGGGATTAATTCAAATTAGAAAGCTCTCCTTAACAAAGAAAACAATCAATAATGTGAAAAGAGAGCCTACAGATTGGGAGAAAATCTTACCACATGCACCTCTGATAAAGCATTAATCTCTAAGATATATAAAGAACTAAAAAAAAAAACCACCAAAAAAATAATAACCCAATCAATAAATGAGCTAGTGAATAGAGACTTCACAGAAAAAATACAATCAATCAACAAATACATGAAAAAGTGTTCAACATCTCTAGCAATTAGAGAAAAGCAAATCAAAACTACACTAACATTCCATCTCACTCCAGTCAGAATGGCATTCACTAACCCAGATGCCCTTCAGTAGATGAATGGATAGGGAAACTTTGGTATATATACACAATGGAATATTACTCAGCATTAAAAGAGAATAAAATCATGGTGTTTGCAGGTAAATGAATGGAGTTGGAGAATATAATGGTAAGTGAAGCAAGCCAATTCCCAAAAAGCCAAAGGCCAAATGTTTTCTTTGATATGAGGATGCTGACTCATAATGGCAATAGTGTGGGGAGAGCATGGGAGGAATGGAGGAACTTTAGATAGGGCAAAGGGGAGGGCGGAGAAGGGAGGGGGCATTGGGGTAGGAAAGATGGTGGAATGAATTAGACATCATTACCCTAAGTACATGTATGAAGACACGAATGGTGTGAAAATACTTTGTGTACAACCAGTGACTTGAAAAATTGTGCTCTATATGCGTAATATGAAATGAATTGTATTCTGCCATCATATATAACAAATTAGAATAAATAATTTAATAAAAAGAATACAGGCAATAATAAATGTTGGCGAGGATGTGGGGAAAAAGGTACACTCATACATTGCTGGTGGGACTGCAAATTGGTACAACCATTATGGAAAGCAGTATGGAGATTCCTCAGAAAACTTGGAATGGAACCCCCATTTGACCCAGTTATCCCACTCCTCAGTTTATACCCAAATGACTTAAAATCAGCATACTATAGTAACATAGCCACATCAATATTTATAGCAACTCAATTCCTAATAGCTAAACTATGGAACCAACCTAGGTGTCCTTCAATAGATGAATGGATAAAGTAAATGTGCCATATATATGCAATGGAATATTATTCAGTTTTAAAGAAAAATGAAAGTATGGCATTTTCCAGAAAATGGATAAGGTAGAAAATATCATGCAAAGTGAAATAAATCGATCCCAAAAAATCAAAGGCAGAATTTTTTCTCTAATATGTGGATGCTAATTCACAACAAGCAGAGGGCACTAGAGAATAAAGTTACTCTAGATTAGGTGATTAGGTAGAAGGAAATGAAAGGAGGAAAGGGGAGGGCATGTGAGGATAGGAATGATAGACAGACATTATTACTTCATATATATATATGAAGTAATAATGTATATATATACATACACACACACATATGACTGCATGACCAATGTGATTCTACAACATATACACTAAAAAAAAAAGAGAAATTGGGGCTGGGGTTGTGGCTCAGTGGTAGAGCGCTCACTTAGCACTTGCAAGGCCCTGGGTTTGATCCTCAGCACCACATAAAAATAAATAAAGATATTGTGTCCATCTAAAAAATAAATATTACAAAAAATGAGAACTTATATCCCATCAAAGTGCATAAATGCATTCTACTGTCATGTATAACTAATTAAAACAAGTAAAAAAAATTTTTAAAAATAGTTTAAAATACTCATAAACTCTAATTCTCAGCATGTAAACAGGCCCATGGAGGGAAAGTATAATCAACCCTCCACAAACAATTCTCATAAACTTGAACAATATACTTTGCACAAAGCTTTCTGGTGGCCTGGCAGCTCTAACAGGAATCTCCATGATGCCCTTTCCCCTTGCTCACATCTGTTTCCAAGTGTCCTAAGACAACTTTCCAATGAACAATTTCTACCACATTATTGGGTAGCAGGGCAATAAGTACTCTGGGTACTCTAGAAACAGCAACCTCTTCTCAGGAGACACTTGCTTCAATGCCTCCAGGAAACTGGAACATTCCGGCTGAAGGCTCCAAGCTGAACAAGATCCCAGGAGGCCCTAAAGGCAGAAAGGACATGACAGTGCCACTCTTACTTATGAGGTCTGTATGCTCTGACTGGGTGGTATCCACTTATTAAAACCGAAGGAGTTTAAAGTCTGTTTTATTACAGGATAATGAAGAGGTTCTAGAAATGGACACTTGAGCAAAGTCACAGAACAATGTGAATATATTAGTGGCACTGAACTGTACACTTAAAAATGGTTCAAACGGCAAATTTAGTGTATTTTACAATAAAATATCTAAAGATGCTTTTTCTATTGTTCAGTGTTTCCTGGCTCTTATTGAGTAATCACATCATTAAGAGCGTTAAACAGCTGGTGCAGTGGCGCATGCTTGTAATCCCATTGGGAGGCTGAGGCAGAAGGATCTCGAGTTCAAAGTCAGCCTCAACAAAAGCAAGGTTCTAAGCAACTCAGTGAGACCCTGTCTCTAAATAAAATACAAATAGTGCTGGGGAACATGGCTCAGCAGCCGAGTGCTTCTGAGTTCAATCCCTGGTACCAAAAACAAAAAAAAAAACAAAACACACTAGCCATCAAAATTTGACAGCCCTGTATTTGAGATTTGGTTGTGCTTGCTGCATCTGTGGAACCTAAAAGCATGTCACTTAGTTAAGCCTCAGTTTCCTCATCTGTAACATAGGAATAACAATATGCTCACTTACCTATTATAGGTTGCTGTGAAATATCAACTTGGTAGAGTTTTAGTATACCCGAAGGGGCTCAACAAATATTAGCTCATTTTCCTTTTAGGTTTTCATACCAATATGATTTTTGTACTTTGTGTAAGGAAGACTCAGAAAATCGGCTTTAGCATAAAAAGGCTGTTTATTCATTTCTCTTAGACCTTAATGTTACAGAGAACTATAAGACAACATGCCATAAAACACATTTCATATTATAGTCAAGTGATATATGAGCCCAAGTATTGCCCACTGAGTCAATGGTTAATAATCTTAAAGTATCATATTCTAAGAGGCAACAATTTCAGAAAAGTCACAACAACTTCAAATACTTGAAACAACTTAAATATATTTAATGTGTGTGTATAAAGCTATAATTTTTTAAAATCAAGTATAACATAGCATACAAAAACACAAGACTAGTAATATAGGTCACACATACAATGAGGCTTACTGTACTCTCAGAATGAACTTAAATAAATTTTTGCTTAATTCTAATGAAATATACATTTTGAATAATTAGTCCAGGCAGAAAAGTACATGAAATGATTTATAAGTCAAAACATTTCATACGATAGAAATGGTTTTAGCAAAATCCACACAATATCAAGAGAAAATGCACTGGATTTAAAAATTTGGAACTGTCATAAAATAAAAATTTATATAGATGAAGCTAAGGGGTAAAAAAATATCTCAAATGTATTTGGATCATCTAAAGCCAAATCAGATATAACTAAACTATATAATTTAAATTATAATTTTTATATATTATATATAACTTTATTATGCAATAGGAATAATATAATTATACTATGTTAAATAATATAAATTAATATAAATAATAATATTATATAAATATATTTATCTATTATATATTATTATATAATATATAATTATAAACTTTTTGGTATTTAAGTGCATTTTCTTCATACAATTTAACTGAATACCATGTTAAAAACAGACAATTAGAAGGCAATTAGATACAGATTTGCAAGCTTTGGGGCCATTATGTAAATATTAAAAATTTAAGTGAATTGCCAATTGAATAATAAAAGTTTATATACATACAAGAAACATACAATGGTCAAAGATTCACTATAACATTGTATGGGAAAAAACATATTCATATCCAATAAATATTTTTCAGGCACTTGCATTCAGAAACATTTTATAAATAAGCACTTAGTTTTGCTCCAAAATAAAGCCAATTTTCCCCTCTTGCACCTATTTGTTGAGAACTCTATCATACATTAGGGATGCATTTAAATGGATCACTTTATGGGGAAAATTATTTGAAATTTTAAAATTATGACACTTATTTTATGCACAACTTCAAAAACACAGAATTTAAGGACAATTTCAGTGAGGCACTACCATTTTATATGACTAAAACACGACCTATTCTATATGACTAGCAAACACCATACAAGAACAAAAGGCAAAATACACACTTTGGCAAGCCTATAAAAGGGGTCCTGTCAAAACATTCTTTCATAAAACAAACACAATACCACAAAACAAAAACAACAAAATAACAAAAACTGAATTTTACAACCCTACACAAATTGTGGGATTTCATCATCAAGGTATTCAAACTGTTGCATTCGTTTTAGCCTGGGTCTCTGGCATGTTGGATTCACATCAGGCAGGCCGTGTTCTTCAGAGTTCTCTTTAGGCTTACCACCTGGCTGCGAAGGACAAGCTGATGTGCTGTCTGCATCTGGAACTGGTTTCTCCACTTGATTCAGGGGAGTATGAGCTGTGCTAGGAGGCGTGGATGCTGAGGGCGAAGCTGGTCTCTCCTCAGTCCCTCTGACGTTGCTGGGGGTATGTGGTTTGTAAAATGTTGTCCAGTGTAGGGGCTGTAGTGTTCTGGGTGCTCTGGCAAGAGTGAGAGGACAAGAATCGGAGGACCCTCTCTCTGACACCTCTCTTGCTGATCTGGCTGGCGTGTTGGGCTGTGTGGCACCGCTGGAATGGTCACCACTGATCCTGACGCTCACTGTCACTTTTTCCTGGAGTGCACTTGGCACAATCACTGCAGTCTTGGCAGTTAAGTTGTTTTGTTCACGTTGTTGTCCTCGAGTTTTGTGTGGAATCTGCTGATCAAAGACATTAAATTTGGAACATACAGTAGTAAGGGTATCTTTTCTATTAAGTTCTTCAAAGGTAGGATTATTGCAAAACTTGTCTGAATTGACATTTCCCACATTTCTGCTGTTTTTCTCAGTAGGAAGGCTTGAAAGAAGTACTACATCTTCAGGCAAATTTACAGGCCTAATCTCGATCCTTGGTGTGTGCCTCTGCATATTGTTTGTTGCCACATCAGATTTCAGAATAAGTGGCTTAGTGGTTCCACAAATATCATCCATCTTTTGAAATGATGATTCAAGATCTTTGTTATCTGAAAAAAGAAAGGTTTTTTTTTAACTTGGTTAACTCGGTTAATAAGGGAGTGTGGTTAGTTATAAATGGGTACTCTCTCAAAACAACACAGACTTATATATTTTTTCCAGCATGATATTCTCAGTCATCTATACAGAGGAATTAAAAATTCATAAGCATTAAAGGTAAATTTTGAATTAAAGCATTACTTTTTAAAATTTAAATAAAAAATTTATAAATTTAGATAAACACAAAATTTACCTAAATCAATACAATAAATAGCCACAAAGCACATCACAGACTGGTTAAATAAAACCAAACAAAAAACACTTTCCTACGTAACTTGTTTTAATATATTATCCATGAATGAAGGTTTTCTGGGTTAAGACTATCCTGATTTCAACAGGCAGACACTGGTAACCTCAGAACACTAAAACTATTTTATATCCAACCAAAGGCATGTCCTGAATCCCAAGAACTTCGCCTGTCACTTCATCTGCTTTCCAGCTACATTCTGTCCATACTGAGGGCACACACCAGAGAGGACGTGGATGCTCACCCAGCTGATCAACTAATACATGGAAACATTGGTCAAATTAAGGTTGAAGAGTTGTCAAAATTGCCATTCTGCTACTGGTACTGGTGACTGCAGATTTACTTCCTTCTCTTTCTCCTCTAGTCTGGTCCCAAGATCCCTGTTTTCTTGCTTAGAACCCTAGCTCCTCACACTCTGTCTTTGCTGCTTTACCCCAGGAGCTCTTGTTGCTGGAAAGGTGCAGCCCTCCATCCAGGATCCTCCTCTCCCTGCTAAGAAACATAAGACAACTGTGAACCTTGGCTGGTCAAATGGCTTTGCCACTGGCCCTGTTCATAGCCCACTGCCCTTGTCCCTGCCACCTGGTCCTTCTCCCACATCCTTGGGCAGTGGTTTGCAGACAGGTGCACACCAGCATCACTTGCAGGTCATCATCTCATCTGATGAGGCTGCTGGCCTCTCTTCCTTGGTTCCCATGCAGTGCTCCTATGATTTGCTGTCCTATGCCCTTCTCCACATTATAGAACACCCTATAAATACGAGCTAGCCATTGTGGTTGGATGGTAAAAACCAGAGCATTTTTATTGTCCTGCAGAACTTCTAGCATGATAAAGACTGCAGGCTCTGCAGCCTGGTGTCTGGATGGTGGCTCAGTTTCTGTTCCAGTTCTGCCCTGGCCAAGTCCATTGCACTAATCCTACCTGCCTTCCTCTGTCAAGAAAGATCCCTATATGGAGCTATGCTATAATGTGGTCTTTTTTTTTAAAATATATTTTTTTTTGTTGTAGTTGGACACAATACCTTTATTTTGTTTTCATGTGATGCTGAGGATCGAACCCAGGGCCTTGTACATGCTAGGCAAGCACTCTATTGCTGAGCCACCACCCCAACCCATATCATGTGATCTTAAATGATCTAATAAGGAAAAGGCTTAGAATTACCTGGTATGTAATAAAAACTTAAAAATATTTATTGTTATTACTATGCCAAACTGGGAATCCAATTTCATTGGACAGTGAAACAAGTTTAGATTTAGAAATAAGACAGAACTAAGTTCAAATCCTGAATGAACAATAATTTAGGCACATGACCCTTGGCATAATTAACGTTCCTCAGACTGTTAGTTATGGCTTAAATGAGGCTAATGTTCATAGCACAGAACTGCAAATAGGATCACATCAGACAAATGGAATCAGTGAGTCCAGTACTACTTTTAGCAGGTAGGTAATTGACTCCCTTTGTTTTCAGACTTTCTCAGGCTACACTCATTGATATTTAATTTTATACAAATTTAACATATGTGGCTATATTAAAAAAAGTTGGAATTAAGCTCTACTAAAGCAGTAACAAATGGAAGGTTTTCAACTGCCTTAATAGAAACCACTCACTGAAATAAAATTATCAGAGAAAAACAATGAATTAAAAGAACCACAGCCAAGGAAAAAGAAGACATGTATGCTTAATGTATTAGGTAGCCCATGGGTAAAAGTATGTCAAAAAAGTTTAGGAGTCTCTTTTTTTTGAATTTGAGAAGTCCAGTGTATTTCTGCCTTAACTTTTTTTTTTTAATATTTATTTAGTTGTAGACGAACACACGGTATCTTTATTTCATTTTATGTGGTGCTGAGGATAGAATCTGGTGCCTTACACATGTAAGGCAAGTGCTTTATTTCTGAACTACAGCCCCAGCCCTCTGCCTTGACTTTAATTGATGAGAAGAAGTAAAAATGAAAACAAATTTCAGAAGGAGAACAAAAAAACATTTATGAATTCCAAGATATCTTTTTACAAAAAAGAAACAAAAAATGATATTCATTTATATTACATTCATTAACTTTCTCAATGGCTAGCAAAGTTAACTAATAAAACTTTAAAATTTGAACTTCCCTCAACTTCATTCACCTTGGATTTTAATTGTGGCTTATATGTTTGTATATTTTCAAACTTTACAAATATTTTACATGACCACTCACCAATGAGACATGCATCACATTTTTCCAATGTATTTTGCTTGCATTCTGATTCCTCAAATGATGTAGCTGATTTAAAATTTTCACTTTCACCATTTGCAGTGTGGCTATCCTATTGATGCAAGAGAATATTTAAACTAAAAAAACAAAACACACCTCAAAATAAATAGTTCAAAGAGTGTTGACTTATTAACACAAACATCACAAAGTTCTAATGCAATTCCATAATGGTTGAAACTCACTTCCTTTGAAGAAAAATATAGTGACTTCATGGAACGTTGTATCTCTTTTTCTTTTGGTGATATCACAAGTTTTGAAGGACAGCTTTGATTAAGCTGAGGTGCAACAACATCTGTATTACATGTAACATCTTGTAGCTGAAGGGACCCATTGAAGATCTTCTGTGAGTGAGTTATGAGGAACTCTGCTAATCGTGTCTTATTTACATATTCAACAAGGGTGGCGTTGGTGATGGGAACACCTGTGGGCCTTTGCTTCATGAGACAGGGTGCAAATATCACCCCCAAGTCTCTGGAGGTCATCTTGTTTTCTTCAGCATGGTCTACTACTCTGAAAAGAAGAACACACAAAGCTGTATGAGATTTGCCTATTAGAAGTCCTTAATGATAGTTTACTATGAATTGAGAAAGGTAGAGGAAGCATGGGCTACAGAAGTCTACAGAAAGTTTGTCAAAGGTCAAGTTTGGTGGGTCTAGGTAAAGAATACATTTGTTTGATTACAATATTTACCACACACCAAACTGAGTTTCAGAGTAGTACATTAGTATAAAATTCACAGAAGTAGAAGGAATTACTGACGTTTTAGCAGCAGAAGGAAAAAAAATACCCCTAAAAATTGCTCCTTCTTTGTATATGGTATGTACTTCTAGGTCCTTATATTGGAAACTGAAACATCACTGTCAATTTCTCTCTCACTGCCCACAGTTAGTTTTCTTTTTAAAAAATATCTTTAGTTGTAGAGATACAATTTATTTATTTATTTATTTGTTTATTTATTTATTTATTTACTTTGATGCAGTGTTGAATATCAAACCCAGTGTCTCCCACATGCTAGACAAGCATTCTACCACTGAGCCACATTCCCAGCCCCCCACTAGCTAGTTTTCTAGTCTAGATGATTCTCTCTCCTGAACATTTCTTTGTTCTACTGCCACTCTTGATGTTCTGGCTTTACTTCAAGCACTCACGGCTTTTTATTTCTATGACTATTCAAAGAGATCTGAATTGTAGAAGGCATCTCCACCAACCCATTTTTCATATTGCTGTCAGAAAGATCTATCAGGCAAATCTGAGCATATGAAATTCTGGACTCCAAGTTCTTTAGTGGGTACAGAAACAATATGGTCAACTCATCGACTGTAGGTAGGATTTTCTTATCAGGCCTGTAGATAGGGTAGCACAGTTCCTGCTTGCTATATTATAGTCTAACAAAATTATATTTTCCAAATGTAAAATGCTTTCTTGTGTCTCCATGTCTGTTACTCTCTGCCCAGTAAGCTCTTCTGCACATTCTCTACCAAATCCCAATCAGTTCTTAAAATCTGACTCAAGGGCTTGCCTCCTCTGCTTTACCCCAACCCCAAACTTCCTCTGCATGTCTGCATGCTGTGCACAGCTACTAGAAAAAGGATGATGCTGTTTTGTGGTTATGTAAAGGTCTGTCCCCCATGATGATAATAAGCCCAGAAACAGCAGAAACCCTGTGTTTCCATCCTGGTTTGCCCAGCTAGAGCCTGACAGACACATAGGAGGCATCTGAGGGAACAGTGTTGGCTGCATGAACATATATTCAATGTCTCCCTTTTCCAACACAGAATAAAAACATCATAAAATTGAAACAATCATTTAAAAACAATACCACAACAATACAAATATACTTAATACTACTGCACTGTACAATTAAAAATGGTTAAGATGGTATAAAAATTCTTACTGCTTAAGATGTATGATAAGGTAATGAAGACTGTTAAAATTTGCTGTTGGCGCATGGTACTGGTACCAAAACAGGAGGGTGGACCAATGGTACAGAATAGAGGACACAGAGACTAATCCACAAAGCTACAACTATCTTATATTTGATAAAGGAGCTAAAAGCATGCAATGGAGGGAGGATAGCATCTTCAA